>NC_034190.2:47215265-47515265 GCF_002021735.2 Oncorhynchus kisutch | reverse complement strand
AAGACTGTTCTCAGGGCAGGTCTGCCATTTTGACTATCAGAAGTTGCTTTTCTTAGCAGGTTACAAGAATTAACGCAGCAGGTTAGGATAATTAGGTAAAGCTCAAATTCAAACAATGTCCCCGACGCGACTCGAACCTATCTACAACCAGGCCTGCGCTGAGAACAGACTTGATTTCCACTAATGGGATGCTCCCCGCCAAACGGTCTGTGAGGGAAGACTCAAGCTATTACTCAAGCTATTTTATTTTGTATTTTCGTGGAAAAGTTGCCTAAATATGTTTGAGCAGCTACTAGGTATGTACTAATTCCGTATACTATGTACTTCTATATACCCACCGCAGGTTTTCTTAACTAAACTACTAACTAGTGTTGGATTCGGGGTGAAACTTTGAACATTGTTATACTCAGAGGCATAGTATATAAAGGAGTGAAAGAGACTGGTTTTCACATCAGAAGTTAATAATATCTGTAGGAGACGGATGGCTGTGGAATGTGTTAAGGGAGACGGATGGAGATCTTCGGATTGGGCCTCAAGGGGGTTGAGGTCAGGTCAGTTTCCCTTAAGGGAGAAACAATGGTTTATTATCCTATCACTTCGTCTTCCTGTCGGACCATAAATGATGTAAGAGAGAAGGAGGAGTGTCTAAATTGGAGTATATAGACATGTGGTGGTGGAAAGATGTGATGTCTGAATTCAACTTGGTTAGGCTTTTCTAGCTTTTCGAGTTATTTACTCTGAAAATTAGAACTAACATTAGCTTGTTTGGATTGTGTTAGCTAACAGTATAGCCAGGTTGACATGTCGGTCTGTTGTGTTCATCTTTCTTGCTGGTAAAATAATCAGTGATATTGTAGCTATACAGCAAATCATTTTAGTATTAACAACGTGCAGAATGTGTGTGTTTCTTTGGATAGGCTACTTAACCGGTGGGTGTATGACATGGGTGCCATGTGCTAACGCTATGGTATTAGTGGCAATGTGGTCCTAGACTCCACCGGACAAAAATACAGTTTGTCTAAGGAGGGAGCGAGAGTATAGCTATGTCGAATACACCTTTAGTTTGTCAGCAGGCACGGACTGACATTTTGCCTTGGGATGTGTACTTTTTGGGTGATTCTGTAGTAGGAATGAGATGATTGGAAGCTCTCAGGTGAAAGGGGAATGGTGCTCGCTAACGTTAGCTATAGCTCAGAGATGGCGCACTCCATTGGACACCTTTCTCTAAATATCTCTGGTTAACGTTAGCTCTATTCAGTCCCGGGGTTTGTGTGCTTTAGTCAAAGTCTGGTGGAATATTCCCCCTGTGCTTTTGTTATCCTTATTAGTCCATTAAATTCATTAATTCAGCAACAACAGGCACGGACTGATATTTTACCCTGCAGGATATTAAAAGTTATATTTTATTTTCTTCAGATTGTGTGGTTAGCTTGATGCATTACTCAGGGCGATGGTCGTGGCATTTTCCCGCGTGAGTTGAATTTTCCTCGTGCTTTTGCTAATCTTTCAGAAGTGATCCTTATCCAACCATTAATTAGGCAACGTTTAAATGAATGATTTTTGAAACATCAAGCACAGACTGATATTTTATTTAGCCTTGTAGTCTGTAATAAAAATAATAATTGATTGTGTGGTTGGCATGAGTTGCATGGTAATGTATAGCTTGATAGCTCTTTTGGTGTGAGCATGCAATTTGATGGCTGGGGGTAGTGTAATTTTCATATTGCAGGCTGGCTGTTAGCTGGAAGTAGCTTTATTGGGAATGTACGGGTGTAAATCCTGCAATTTCTGTTTCCTAAATATTAAAGCATTCGTTAATCATGTAAAAAAAAAACATTGAAATGTGGCGAACTACAGTTTTGCTTGTGGGGTAGAGTGCCCTTGCACCAAAGCATCACTACTTGTTACATTACCCCGAACTCATCCTGCAATTTGAGCGACTCATTCGTTTGTGGACACCGAGGTTTGAGAGCAAGCACTCCTACTTCAAGGAGTGTTATTTTATTCAATGTCTCAACTGATTTAATATATTCTATGTTGGGTTGTCCAGGTTCCTGGTTCGAATAAACCCTGAAGGTTTATAGTGATAGTAATAGAAGTAGTAGTGATAGTAATAGTAGTAGTAGTGATAGCAATAGTAGTAGTAGTGATAGTAATAGTAGGAGTAGTGATAGTAATAGTAGTAGTAGTAATAGTAATAGTAGTAGTAGTAATAGTAGTAGTAGTGATTGTAATAGTAGTAGTAGTGATAGTAATAGTAGTAGTAGTGATAGTAATAGTAGTAGTTGTGATAGTCATTGTAGTAGTAGTGATAGCAGTAGTAGTGATAGTAATAGTAGTAGTAGTGATAGTAATAGTAGTAGTAGTGATAGTAATAGCAATCTCTCTCTATTCTTTCTCTGTCCATGTTTGTCCTAGTTGACGTATCAGAGCTAAGGAGGATCAGAGATTAAAGGATTGGGGTGATGATCTGCATGCCACCGAGATTTATTTGAGACTTGTTTGCATCTCTCATTCTCTCAGAAATCCTGCCATGCGGGTTGGGTCAGCAAATGATCTGCTTGCGCCATCCCGGAGCCTGTGTTGGCTTGCAGTAGCGTGCTACTCTGGCTCCAGTCTAGCCCTGCTCGCTCCTCTCTATCCATCCTTCTCTCTCAGCCCCTTTCTCTCTCGATCTCTCTCTCTCTTGTTTCTCTCTCAAACACAGGCAAGCAAGCATTTCTTGTTATAGTTTTTTTCTCCCTGTTCAACTGTTGTTTTCCTATTTTTCATTGATCTGTTTAGATGTTATTTATTTCTTACATAATCCTGTATTTTCAAGAATGACCTATTCTGACCTATGGTGATGTACATTATTGGCCTGTATTTGTCAATGTTCTTATCATTGTATCTCTCTCTGTCTCTCTCTCTCTCCTACTATCTGGAGTTGTAATGTTGCTCTATTCAAATGTTGTTCTTTGTGGTTCAAGTGCAATTCATGTGAAATTCATGTTATGAATAAATATATATATTTGTAAACGCATTGTTTTTCTTACAATATTACATTTCAGTGAGCTGTCTTTTAAAGACAACCTGCAATGCTGCTTAGTACTGTAAATTAATTGTATATTACTGCAACACAGTTGCCAGTTTAGTACTGCAATTTTGCTTCACAGCAGTGATGCTGTAATATAGTTTACAGCATGATTTTCCTTACTGTAAAACATATTACAGCCTCCCTGCTATATATTTACAGCAAGGATGCTGTAATATGTAACAGCATCCCTGTTGCTGTAATAAACATTGTTACTTCAACACAGTTGCATTTGGGTTTTACCTGAAATGTGATAGTATGAACTGGCCATGACTGACCCAGCAGACTTGGACCAGCTCCGCAACGCCATCTCCTCCCAAGGAGCCATCATTAGTAGACACGAGGAGTTGCTTCCGTGGTCTGGTGGAAGGGATCCAGGACGTGAACATCACGAACCTAGCATTGGACGCATTGCGGGAGCAATTCCGTGGGTTGCCTACCAAGCAGTCTACCACGGCGGTAACATCCCAGCCCCTCAGTAACTCGGCTGGTAGCAGCGCCGTCACCCCGGTTTCCTGGGAACCCCGCTTACCTCCCCCGGAGCACTACGATGGAGATTGCAGAACCTGCCGGGCCTTTCTCTCCCAGTGCTCCCTCGTTCTTGAAATGCAGACTGCATTTGGGTCTTACCTGAAACGTTATAGTTAATGTATGAGGTGTTTGCTTCCAAAACTTTCCCTTAGAAATAAAAAAATGTAAGGTGGGAACTGGGAAGGAAATTGTATTGGGAGAGTTGAGTTATTGACTAGACTGGTAGGTGTCAGGTGTGCAGGTGGCTCAGGCTGGCTAGTTGGTCTGGCTGAAATTTGATATAGAGGAAACCAAATTGGCACCCTTCATTTGTAGTATTAACCCTTTGATGTAGAATTTCTCATACCTAGAAGGAAGGACTTATCAAACTCTTTCCATTTTGTCCTGTAGGAGCCCGTAGGCCGAGCTCCTTGTGGAGGGCTCGAAGCCCTTCACCCTCAAGTTTGAGTCGGACTTTGACTTTGATTCTGCAAATCCAATGTTCGACAAGGAAGCGCTGGAGTGGGAGATGCAGGACAAGTTGAACATCAAAGGTTAGTTGCATTATACTCACCACATATCCGTCGACATATGGGCTTTGTACTGTAGGTGCAGGAACATGGCAATTCGACCATGACTGTGATCATTCATTAAGAACACAATAGCTCATGATTTGGCTATCACTGATTGGTGAAATTATTGCAAAAAGGGGACTTTTCTATCTCTGACAGAAATGGTTCCTCTCATTTTTGTCTTTAGTATCATCTGCAAGCTTTTCATCCATTCTAGCCTCTTCACCATCTCTGGAAGCCAATGAAGGAGAAACCAGGAGTAGACAGTAGTGAGAATTCCTGTTTAGCCCTGTCCGGGGGTATCATCGGATGGGGCCACAGTGTCTCCTGACCCCTCCTGTCTCAGCCTCCAGTATTTATGCTGCAGTAGTTTGTGTCGGGGGGGCTAGGGTCAGTTTGTTATATATGGAGTACTTCTCCTGTCTTATCCGGTGTCCTGTGTGAATTTAAGTATGCTCTCTCTAATTTTCTCTCTTTCTTTCTCTCTCTAGGAGGACTGAGCCCTAGGACCATGCCTCAGGACTACCTGGCATGATGACTCCTTGCTGTCCCCAGTACACCTGGCCATGCTGCTGCTCCAGTTTCAACTGTTCTGCCTGCGGCTATGGAACCCTGACCTGTTCACCGGACGTGCTACCTGTCCCAGACCTGCTGTTTTCAACTCTCTAGAGACAGCAGGAGTTGTAGAGATACTCTTTATGATCGGCTATGAAAAGCCAACTGACATTTACTCCTGAGGTGCTGACTTGCTGCACCCTCGACAACTACTGTGATTATTATTATTTGACCATGCTGGTCATTTATGAACATTTGAACATCTTGGCCATGTTCTGTTATAATCTCCACCCAGCACAGCCAGAAGAGGACTGGCCACCCCTTATAGCCTGGTTCCTCTCTAGGTTTCTTCCTAGGTTTTGGCCTTTCTAGTTAGTTTTTCCTAGCCACTGTGCTTCTACACCTGCATTGCTTGCTGTTTGGGGTTTTAGGCTGGGTTTCTGTACAGTACTTTGAGATATCAGCTGATGTAAGAAGGGCTATATAAATACATTTGATTTGAGTGAGAAGACGGTGGAAAATTCATTTGGGCCTAAGTGCTACTATGACAAGCCAAATCCTCCTTTGATATCTCATCAGATCATGAATCCGGGTGAATTTATGTTTAATTCACGCTTGTTTACATTCATTTGTTTAAATGTGCTCTAAACGTCTGAATGTGCTCCACCTGTTATGCTGCCTGAGTCAATTTCATGACTGTCACATTTTTTCAAAGATCTGACTACATGCTTGTCTGATCACATTTTGTAGCTCTCTAACCCAGACACACTATCTTGGCAGAGAGGACGCTGAATGTTGAGACCTTCGGGTTTCATGGCCGCCTCCTGATGGGCCGCGGGGGCTACCACTGGTTGGAGAGGGTGGGGGTTAGCACAGCGCCGGCCCTCCCAGACAGTCGGGAGAGGGAGGCTGTGAGGGTCAAGGGTCAGGTGAGTAAGGGTGTGTGCGTGTTTATTCAAAAGCATGGGTATATATACCTTGTGATTGTGAGTCTAAAATCCACGCCTTTCTTTTTACCCTGCAGGCCTCATTTGGATCTTGGGCTAACTTGTTATGTACACTACCTGTCAAAAGTTTTAGAACAAGGGTTTTTCTTTATTTTACTATTTTCTACATTGAAAAAATAAAGGCGTTTGAGCCAATCAGTTGTGTTGTGGCAAGGTAGGAGTGGTTTACAAAATATAGCCCTATTTGGTTAAAGACCAAGTCCATATTATGGCAAGAACAGCTCAAATAAGCAAAGAGGAACTACAGTCCATCATTACTTTAAGACATGAAGAACTTTGAAAGTTTCTTCAAGTGCAGTCGCAAAAACCATGAAGCACTATGATGAAACTGGCTCTCATGAGGACCGCCACAGGAATGGAAGACCCAGAGTTACCTCTGCTGCAGAGGATAAGTTCATTAGAGTTACCAGACTCTGAAATAAATACTTCACAGAGTACAAGTAACATACACATCTCAACATCAACTGTTCAGAGGAGACTGCATGAATAAGGCCAAGGTTGAATTTCTGCAAAGAAACCACTACTAAAGGGCACCAATAAGAAGAAGAGACTTGCTTGGGCCAAGAAACACAAGCAATGGACAGATTGGTGGAAATGTGTCCTTTGGTCTGGAGTCCAAATTGGAGATTTTTGGTTCCAAACACTGTGTCTTTGTGAGACGCGGTGTAGGTGAGCGGATAATCTCCACGTGTGTATTTCCCACTGTGAAGCATGGAGGAGGAGGTGTTATGGTGTGGGGATGCTTTGCTGGTGACACTGTCTGTGATTTATTTAGAATTCAAGGAACACTTTACCAGCATGGCTACCACAGCATTCTGCAGCAATACGCCATCCCATCTGGTTTGGGCTTAGTGCGACTATCATTTGTTTTTCAACAGGACAATGAATGAACACACCTCCAGGCTGTGTAAGGGATATTTTACCAAGAAGAAGAGGGATGCATCAGATGACATTGCCCCCGCAATCCCCCGACCTCAACCCAATTGGGATGGTTTGGGATAAGTTGGGCTGCAGAGTGAAAAAAAAGCAGTCAACAAGTGCTCAGCATATGTGGGAACTCCTTCAAGACGGTTGGAAAAGCATTCCAGGTGAAGCTGGTTGAGAGAATGCCAAGAGTGGGCAAAGCTGTCATCAAGGCAAAGGGCTGCTATTTGAAGAATCTCAAATATGAATACATTTAGATTTGTTTAAGACTTTTTTGGGTTCCTACAGTACATGATTCCATGTGTGTTATTTCCAATTATAGGCAATTAGCAAGACACCCCCAATAAAGGAGTGGTTCTGCAGGTGATAACCACAGACCACTTCTCAGTTCCTATGCTTCCTGGCTGATGTTTTGGTCACTTTTGAATGCTGGCGGTGCTTTCACTCTAGTGGTAGCATGAGACGGAGTCTACAACCCACACAAGTGGCTCAGGTAGTGCAGCTCATCCAGGATGACACATCAATGCGAGCTGTGGCAAGAAGGTTTGCTGTGTCTGTCAGCGTAGTGTCCAGAGAATGGAGGCGCTACCAGGAGACAGGCCAGTACATCAGGAGACGCGGAGGAGGCCGTAGGAGGCCAACAACCCAGCAGCAGGACCGCTACCTCCACCTTTGTGCAAGGAGGAGCTGGAGGAACACTGCCAGAGCCCTGCAAAATGACCTCCAGCAGGCCACAAATGTGCATGTGTCTGCTCAAACAGTCAGAAACAGACTCTATGAGGGTGGTATGAGGGCCCGACGTCCACAGGTGGGGGTTGTGCTTACAGCCCAACACCGTGCAGGACGTTTGGCATTTGCCAGAGAACACCAAGATTGGCAAATTCGCCACTGGCGCCCTGTGCTCTTCACAGATGAAAGCAGGTTCACACTGAGCACATGTGACAGACGTGACAGTCTGGAGACGCCGTGGAGAATGTTCTGCTGCCTGCAACATCCTCCAGCATGACCGGTTTGGAGGTGGGGTGGCAGTTCTTTGGGGGGCCGCACAGCCTTCCATGTGCTCGCCAGAGGTAGCCTGACTGCCATTAGGTACCGAGATGAAATCCTCAGACCCCTTGTGAGACCATATGCTGGTGCGGTTGGCCCTGGGTTCCTCCTAATGCAAGACAATGCTAGATCTCATGTGGCTGGAGTGTGTCAGCAGTTCCTGCAAGAGGAAGGCATTGATGCTATGGACTGGCCCGCCCGTTCCCCAGACCTGAATCCAATTGAGCACATCTGGGACATCATGTCTCGCTCCATCCACCAACACCACGTTGCACCACAGACTGTCCAGGAGTTGGCGGATGCTTTAGTCCAGGTCTGGGAGTAGATCCCTCAGGAGACCATCCGCCACCTCATCAGGAGCATGCCCAGGCATTGTAGGGAGGTCATACAGGCACGTGGAGGCCACACACAGTACTGAGCCTCATTTTGACTTGTTTTAAGGACATTATATCAAAGTTGCATCAGCCTGTAGTGTGGTTTTCCACTTTAATTTTGAGTGTGACTCCAAATCCAGACCTCCATGGGTTGATAAATTTGATTTCCATTGATCATTTTTGTGTGATTTTGTTGTCAGCACATTCAACTATGTAAAGAAAAAAGTATTTAATAAGAATATTTCATTCATTCAGATCTAGGATGTGTTATTTTAGTGTTCCCTTTATTTTTTGGAGCAGTGTATATTTTTTGCCTGTGCTTTTCAACCTCTGCTGTAATTCTGATAAGTAGCTAGATGACATGCACACTTCCTAAACTATTCAAGGGATCAATTTGAAGATGAAACTGAGGGGAAAATATCTTTAGGTAATTTTTGTGTTCCAGGTATTATAAATATTACTTATTAATATAATTATAAATAACTTAATTACAGACCAAATGTCTGCCAGAACTAATGAATTTCCATGTATTTGTTCGTTTTCTATCATTTTGAGCACAAGTGATGTTACATTGATACAAATCTAATAAAGATGGGAAATTGCTGATTCACTTGTTCTTGTTAATTTTCTCTGTTCAATGATAGTAACTGAACGTTGTAGTTTAAATACAGATATTTATTCATTGCAAGAATAAGGCAAAGTCTTAAGTTTTCATATGGTCGATTAGGGCAGCAGTGTTTCTCAATCCATTTAAATTGGGACTCCCAGGATAGGAGTAGTTTTGTTTTAGCCCAACACTAGTCTCGGCACCCAGAAGAGTCTCTCCCAGCACTACCATAGCCACCCCGATTCAGCCAAAGAAGAGCCCGGTGACTAGTCAAAAGAAGTGTGCTAGAACAAAAATATGCACTCCTTAGGAGTCCCTCCAGCTTTGGATCGAGAAACGATGAGATAATTAATGTAAACAATGAGAATCCTGATGCAATATTGAAGATGGATGAAGGCATGTTTGGTCATGAACTTCATTCAGAAAATGTTCATGTTTTCTTCTTTTTCCTTTTCAATAGCCGTGACATATTCCTCAATTTCCTCTTGGACCAGAATCTATTTACAGGGGAAAAGAGGTCGTTAGGGGAGCAATTACGTTGCATCATTACACAGGTGAGATCCTCTTGACAGATTTGCGGAGGTGTCATGATTTCAAACAGACCTTCATTGATTCATCCCGCTTCATAATGGCCAGCTCAATGTTCTTTCCACCTGACTGGACAACCTGTGAACACATGGAGCAAACCTTGTGACAGGAATATCTGAGATTTCAATCATTAATAGCGGGTGCTCATGCAATATCGTTGCTGCCAATCAAAAGTTTGGATCTGGACTGGCAAAAACCTCACCTCAAGTAAAGCTCTGATGGCCAGTTTAATGGTGTCTGTATCGGATTCCATATGCTCCTCTTTATAGTTCTTCTCTAGAAACTCACGTACAGTCTTGGCAGATCTTCCAATGGCATTTGCCTATGTACACAACCACAGTTAGGTTTTCCCATTTTGCTCATATTTAATCGCATTACAACTTGAGGTACATTGGGTAATTCATTGGGGTGATGACAAACCTGTCAAAGCACCTTTTAAATTATACAGATGTATGGGTCAGAATTACACCCCTACCTTCCAAGCATGATATGTTCCTGAAGGGTCAGTTTGGTACAGATGGGGTGTTCCATCAAAATCAAACCCCACAATGAGGGAGGAGATGCCAAAGGGCCTTCGCCCACTGCTTTGGGTGTAGCGCTGAAAGTGGGAATATGTAGAAATGATAAATCTGCACATGTGTATTGTACTGTTGTGTGTGTGTGTGTGTGTGTGTGTGTGTGTGTGTGGGGGGTACCTGTTTGATGCTGGAAATGAAGCGTGTGATGTACTCCACAGTCACAGGATCTTCCACTGTAAGCCTGTGACTCTGACACTCCACCCTAGCCCTGTTAACAACGATCCTGGCATCTGCCGTCAACCCTGCAGGCCATGGGATAAGGAGATAAAGTATGTTACACCAATTAGACCTCTCACCCAACAAGGGGAACAAACAATCAAATAGCTCAATTTCAGCAGTAAAAATGAAATGTATCATTCAACATAGGCCTACATGATCAAATGTTGATGACATCAATTATACCATACACATGGTAGGCTAATTACATATTTGCAATCAACCACTTCACACCATCTGTGGCTTGGGTGTGCACTGTGC
The DNA here is from genome assembly GCF_002021735.2 of Oncorhynchus kisutch. Classification (NCBI taxonomy): domain Eukaryota; kingdom Metazoa; phylum Chordata; class Actinopteri; order Salmoniformes; family Salmonidae; genus Oncorhynchus; species Oncorhynchus kisutch. The sequence continues at coordinate 47,504,953 of NC_034190.2, read as the reverse complement.
CTTATTGGTCCTATGTTGGTCTTCTTGGCTTATTGGTCATGTCCTACAGTAAGTTACCTGCAAAGGCCATGAAGACGTTGTCATCCAAGGCACAGATTTTGCGCACTGTTCTGTCATCTTGGAGCTTGGCGACAGTTTTCTTCTCCACTCCTAGCACAACGACGTTTTTTCCTCGCACTCCAACCTGTAAACGAATTAGGCCCAAGTGATACAGTTGCGCCCGTTGTAAGCACAATTTGGGTATACTTCTATTGATAGGCTACGTTTTGCATCGGCACGGTGCGTGACCCATTGTTTTGACCTCAATCAACATTGACAGGAATGAGAAAGGCCTACTTACAGCGGTTGAACCTTTTTTGACCGCCTCCTGTGCGTATTCCACCTGGAATAAGTGGCCATCAGGTGAGAACACTGTGATTGCACGATCGTAGCTCATCTTCCAAGCAATTTACCTGTAAAGAAAAGCCGATTTCTGTGTCTCCTCGACTGGCCCTCGCTCTTTAACAAAAGCGAAAGTGATCAGACTTGAATGAAACAGCACATTCAAATTGAACACAGCGCCTCATCCGGACTTTAGTGTGCAACAGCCTTGATTTATTGCGGCCATCGTTGGTTTACGTTGGAGAGCGAGCGCATTGGATGTCGTGAATCAAAGAACACCCCTACTACTGTGAGAAATTATACTGTAGCCTATAGCTGACTGAATGGGTTATACCAACACATTACTGAGTGAGTCTCGAAAAATACGATATTTTCATAGACATGATGGAATTCTGATCAACCATCAATCTTAATAACATAATCAAATGTAGTATCAATTTGCAGGGAAATAGTGGTGTACTTATAATGTATTTTCATTTCGGAGCAATCCAGGGATTCACACACCCCTATTATTTTCTGAACATGGAAAACCTAACTATGTTATACTGCACGCAAGATAATAGGCAAAATATTAGAATAAAAGGAGCGTTTCTTACCGTTTCCTTATATAACAATGTCGGTGGCATTTTCATCGGCGCGCCCAAGGAGCAAAGGGGAGGTGACACAGCAAACGATACAAAAGGTAGGCTAATGCCATGTCTTTCTCTATTACGTCGTCTTAACAGGAAATATTTTATTCTGGTCGATTTGAGAGCGTGGAGAGAGTCAGCCAGTGCCAACGGTGGGAAAGTAGTCAACATCGGCACATAACTGGTACAATAGAGCGAGCCAAACAAAGTGACGCGATCATAAGACGCCAATGAAAACAAATTGACATTCATCAAAGCCTACTTTTTATTGCGTCGTTACTGTTGTGCTCTTCACTGCACAGTGTGGTTTTTAACGGAAGCCGACATAACGGCTACTATGTTATGCGTTAGAACAACACATGTTGTCTAATATTAGACTATAGCATCCGAGACCAAACAAATCTAGTCTGTCCCGAGTCTGACTGAATTTTTGCTTATTCCTGTGCATGCACTTCATGGGATTGTTTTTGTTAACTGTTATTTGAGTATTTTTTTGTTTGTTCTTTTTCTTTTAGCAACATTTTATCCTTTACAAAATACACTCTATATGATAGGCTATTGTTACCCAAAAAAATTGTTGATAGCCAGCCGTGCCAAAGATGTGAGAAGACTAGCGAGAATTCTTTAGACAGCCAGTGGTAAGAGGCAGGTGCACTGGATGAATGGATAGTCTGACAGGGGCGATGATGATGGAAGGTGTGGGCTTACGTGCAACATCATTGGACCTTTGTTTATCCTCGAAGGAACGGGGAGGACTCTTATTGGTGCTTGTCAAATTGTAGAGATATATATATATATATATATATATATATATATTACGGTTAGAGCGCCTTCTTTGGATCGTAGCCTATAGAGGACAGGTTCCCCTTTCATGTACCCTCGCTTTTTGTCACTGATGTCAGAATGTTGTGATTGGCTGAAAAATAATGGTCGACTTTTGGAGTTGCAGGAAAAACAGACCATGGCTCTGTCCGACTTAAACAGTCTCTTCTGCCCTAGGCTCTTTCTGGCAACGTTAAATATACTCCAAGAAAAACAGCTGACCCAGATAATTTTGTTCAGAGAGTAGAGGGGGGGGGGGGGGGGGGGCGCAAGTCCCGAGAATCCAGGACACTTTATTATAGTGTCATAACTCTGTTATAATAAGCTGCTGGCCTAACATGATTTTTTTTTTTATCTCCCCAAGATGCTGGATGAAAATCACCATCTGATACAGTGCATAATGGATTACCAGAGCAAAGGAAAAACAGCAGAATGCACACAGTAGGAGTTACACCTGTCCTCATATTGTTGTCACAGATGCATGTTATGTAGGTTACTATAGCAGATGTGTACTTGTATGAAGATGTGATTCTAAGCGCGAAGAATGGAATATCACAGTTTAATGATCGTCATCATGTTGAAGGCTCTTGTGATTAGTGATTAACCTGTCTTTCTGTGCTTTGACAGGTATCAGCAGATCCTTCACAGAAACCTAGTTTATCTGGCCACGATAGCAGATTCTAATCAGAACATGCAGTCATTGTTACCTGCAGTAAGTCTGTGTGGAGTTACGCAATACAATAGAGCCCCATGTTGGTCTTCTTCTCGCTCTTGCTCTCGCTCTCGCTCTCTCTCTCCCTTACCCGGCCTCAATAGCTGTTCTTTAACTGTAACACAATTCCCAGAGCTGTAAATTCACATGTCCCTCCTCTCCTCCTGTTCTCTCAGCCTCCTACCCCTAACATGGGGAGTATAGGTGCTGGAGGAATGGGACAGAGTGGAGGCAGAGGGCCCCTACACTCCCAGAGTAACCTCAACGACACCATGACCCCTGGCCTGCCCCCTACCTCTATGTTGCAGAGTCAGATGAGCAATGGTGAGAGCTCCGTATCCACACACACACACACACACACACACACACACACACACACACACACACACACACACACACACTATCCACTGTATGTGTGTACTATCTGAATGCTCGCCTCTATGCCAAACTGACTGTCTGCTGCATGTATGTCGTCTGTCTACCTCTCCTATGGCAGCATATTTGATCTCGTCCTCTGCTCTGTCCAGACATCATTCTATGAGTGCATCTCCATATTTTAAAGTGGCTTCCTCTTCCACACTGATCCCTGAATACAGGATACTGTAAGTGGATGCTAACTGGGCATTTCATTCCGTCCTTCCAGTTCTCTCACATCACTGCACATTAAGTAATGGAGACGAGGAGAGGAAGCTACTTCAGACTATTTAGATGCACCTCTTTATAGCCATACAGGTCTTTACCCTCTCGTCCATTTGCCGCTCCACTAATTCTTCTCACGTCGTCTCTCCGCATAATATACACACCCTTGATTCAAAAGTTCATTCTATGCCTACTGAGTCCTACACAAGCCTCCTGTGGTGTAGCGATGAACTGGATGTGTTTCGTGTTCGTGGTGCCTGTGACCATGCTGGCACTGCGTGTGCCTGAGTGGCTGGCTGCTCTGACTGCTCTGTGTGTCGTCAGGCCCCAGCCACGCTCCCATGCAGCAGCAGGCGGGTCAGACACAGTCGGCTGGGCCCTCATCCACGTCCCTCAGCCTGCCAGCCAGCACCCACGGCTCAGCCTCCGGCTACAGCCACCCCGTGCCCCCCTCCTCCCAGGGCAGCATGATCCAGGGCCTTGGCCCAGGCTACGGTTCTTCCTCTTCCTCTTCTACCTCCTCCCGCAGCAACCTCAACATGCAGTCTAACACAGGTGAGCCAGCCAGGTGTAGAGGAATCAGCGACAAGGGATCAGTGGCATAGGAATACATCATCAAAGCCAATGATATGAAATCGTTATTGGAAACACTATTCCTTTGGAGATACATAATTGCTAATTCCGCTGTTCTATTTCGTTTTCTCCAGCAAGTCTTGTTGCTAAGTGCATTGGTAACGATTGTTGAGTCCACTCATAGCGTATTGTGATTGGCAGGAAGTGAGCAGGGAGGGTGAGAGGCCAGCCCCCACTAGAGTAAATGTCAGAGCTCTGGAAGGGTAGGGGGGATGATCAGGGAGGAAGAGAAGCAAAAAGGTTGAACATCAGAGGATGAATCATAGAGCAGGGATTATCATCTTGAGTCAGCCTCTGGCGATTTGTTTCCTTGAGCGGATGGTCGTGGGGCTGGAACAAGACCGCGAGAAGCCCAAACAGATATAATATTTGACTAAAACATAATAATATTAAACCTTGCTTACATTTGTATACGATCACGTGTCTCTATTATGAGTGGCAATTCTTGAACAGATTTCCAAAATGAAAATCACCTGGAGATGATTTCCTGGTGTCTTAATTAACAGTATTTTTGGTCCCAAAAAACAAGAATAAAAAAACACAACGATATTCTGGATACTGAACAAAAATATAAAAGTGTTGGTCCAATGTTTCATGAGCTGAAATAAAATAACCCCAAAATGTTTTATATGCACAAAAAACTTGGTTCTCTCAAATTTAATGCACAGATTTGTTTACATAGTGAGCATTTCTCCTTTGCCAAGATAATCTATCCACCTGACAGGTGTGGCATATCAAGAAGCTGATGAAACAACATGATCATTACACAGGTGCACCTGATTCTGGGGACAATAAAATGCCACTAAAATGTGCAGTATTGTCACACAACACAATGCCACTGATGTGTACAATTGGCATGCTGACTGCAGGAATATCCACCAGAGCTGTTGCATGAATATTTAATGTTAAGTCGCTTCCTTTGTCGTTTTAAGGAATTATGTCCAACCGACTTCACAACCGCAGAGCCACGCCAGCCCAGGACTTCCACGTCCGGCTTCTTCACCTGCGGGATGGTCTAAGACGAACCACCCGGACAGTTGATTAAACTGTGGCACAACCGAATAATTTCTACACAAACTGTCAGAAACCGTCTCAGGGAAATACTTTTCTATGATCGTCATCTGCACCAGGTTCTTGACCTGACTGCAGTTAGGTGTCGTAACCGACTTCAGTGGGCAAATGCTCACCTTCGATGGCCACTTGCACGCTGAATCCCGGATGAATCCCGGTTTCAAATCAAATCAAAGTTTATTTGTCACGTGCGCCGAATACAACAGGTGTAGTAGACCTTACTGTAATGGAATTCCTCCTCTTCAGAGGAGGAGTAGCAAGGATCAGACCAATGTGCAGCGTGGTAAGTGTCCATAATGATATATTTAATAAATCAACAGAACACTGAACAAAATAACAAAAGTACAAACAAACAACCGAAACAGTATGGTGAAAACACTAACACAGGATACAACCACCCACAAAACACAATAGAAAACAGGCTACCTAAATATGGCTCCCAATCAGAGACAACAACTGACACCTGCCTCTGATTGAGAAACATACTAGGCCAAACACATAGAAATATAACAATAGAACAAAACATAGAAAAACAACAACAGAATGCCCACCCCAACTCACGCCCTGACCAACTAAAATAAAGACATAAAAAGGAACTAAGGTCAGAACGTGACAGTACCCCCCCAAAGGTGCGGACTCTGGCCGCAAAACCTGAACCTATAGGGGAGGGTCTTGGTGGGCATTTACCGTGGTGGCGGCTCTGGAGCGGGACGTGGACCCCACTCCACCATAGTCTCGGCCCACTTATGTGGCACCTTAGGAGTGGTGACCCTCGCCACCGACCCCGGATTGGGGACCCTAGCAACGGGTCCCGAATGGACGGGAGATTCCGGAAGCACCGGACAGGCGGGAGACTCCGGCAGCTCCGGAGTGAAGGGCGATTCCAGCAGCGCCGGAGTGACGGGCGATTCCGGCAGCAACGGAGTGAAGGGCGATTCCAGCAGCACTGGAGTAACGGACGGCTCTGGCAGCTCCTGACTGACGGGCGACTCTGGCAGCTCAGGACAGACGGGCGACTCTGGCAGCTCAGGACAGACGGGCGACTCTGGCAGCTCAGGACAGACGGGCGACTCTGGCAGCTCAGGACAGACGGGCGACTCTGGCAGCTCAGGACAGACGGGCGACTCTGGCAGCTCAGGACAGACGGGTGACTCTGGCAGCTCAGGACAGACGGGCGACTCTGGCAGCTCAGGACAGACGGGCGACTCTGGCAGCTCAGGACAGACGGGCGACTCTGGCAGCTCAGGACAGACGGGCGACTCTGGCAGCTCAGGACAGACGGGCGACTCTGGCAGCTCAGGACAGACGGGCGACTCTGGCAGCTCAGGACAGACGGGCGACTCTGGCAGCTCAGGACAGACGGGCGACTTTGGCAGCTCAGGACAGACGGGCGACTCTGGCAGCTCTGGACAGACGGGAGACTCTGGCAGCTCAGGACAGACGGGAGACTCTGGCAGCTCAGGACAGACGGGAGACTCTGGCAGCTCAGGACAGAGGGGAGACTCTGGCAGCTCAGGACAGAAGGGAGACTCTGGCAGCTCAGGACAGGAGGGAGACTTTGGCAGCGCTGGACAGGCGGGAGCACCTGTAGGGAGGAGACGGAGAGACAGCCTGGGGCGGGGGGCTGCCACCGGAGGCCTGGTGCGTGGAGGAGGCACCGGATAGACCGGACCGTGGAGGCGCACTGGAGGTCTCGAGCACCGAGCCTGCACTACCCTACCTGGCTGGATACTCCCCGTAGCCAGGCCTGTGCGGCGAGGTGGAATAGACCGCACTGGGCTGTGCTGGAGAACCGAGGAGACGCACTGGAGACCAGATGCGCTGAGCCGGCTTCATGGCACCTGGCTCGATGCCCACTCTAGCCCGGCCGATACGAGGCGCTGCTATGTAACGCACCGGGCTATGCCTGCGCACCGGGGACACTGAGCGCCTCACAACATAACACGGTGCCTGCCCGGTCCACCTCTCTCCACGGTAAGCACAGGGAGTTGGCTCAGGTCTCCTACCTGACTTAGACACACGGTGCCACCCCCAAGAAATGTATGGGGCTGCCTCTAGTCCCAGCCGCGCTGCCGTGCTGCCTCCTCATACCACCGCCGCTCAGCTCTCGCTGCCTCCAGCTCTGCTTTGGGGCAGCGTTATTCCCCAGCCTGAGCCCAGGGTCCCTTGCTGTCCAGAATCTCCTCCCATGTCCAGGAGTCTTGAGATTTCTGCCGCTCGTTACCACGCTGCTTGGTCCTCTTTTGGTGGGTAGTTCTGTAACGTAATTCCTCTTCTTCAGAGAAGGAGTAGTAAGGATCCGACCAATGTGCAGCGTTGTAAGTGTCCATAATGATATATTTAATAAATCAACAGAACACTGAACAAAATAACAAAAGTACAAACAAACAACCGAAACAGTCCCGTATGGTGAAAACACTAACACAGGATACAACCACCCACAAAACACAATAGAAAACAGGCTACCTAAATATGGCTCCCAATCAGAGACAACGACTGACACCTGCCTCTGATTGAGAAACATACTAGGCCAAACACATAGAAATATAACAACAGAACAAAACATAGAAAAACAACAACAGAATGCCCACCCCAACTCACGCACTGACCAACTAAAATAAAGACATAAAAAAGGAACTAAGGTCAGAATGTGACACTTACAATGAAATGCTTACCTATAGGCTCTAACCAATAATGCAATAAAGGTGTTAAGTGAACAATTGGTAAGTAAAGAAATAAAACAACAGTAAAAAGACAGGCTATATACAGTAGCGAGGCTATAAAAGTAGCGAGGCTACATACATACACTGGTTAGTCAGGCTGATTGAGGTAGTATGTACAGTACATGTAGATATGGGTAAAGTGACTATGCATATATGATGAACAGAGAATAGCAGTAGCGTAAAAGAGGGGTTGGCGGGTAGTGTGTGGCAGGACACAATACAGATGGCGTCGGTTAGCCAATGTGCGGGAGCACTGGTTGGTCGGCCCAATTAAGGTAGTATGTACATGAATGTATAGTTAAAGTGACTATGCATATATGATGAACAGAGAGTAGCAGCAGTGTAAAAAGAGGGTTTTGGGGGAGGCACACAATGCAAATAGTCCGGGTAGCCATTTCATTACCTGTTCAGGAGTCTTATGTCTTGGGGATAAAAACTGTTGAGAAGCCTTTTTGTCCTAGACTTGGCACTCCGGTACCGCTTGCCATGTGGTAGTAGAGAGAACAGTCTATGACTGGGGTGGCTGGAGTCTTTGACAATTTTTAGGGCCTTCCTCTGACACTGCCTGGTGTGGAGGTCCTGGATGGCAGGCAGCTTAGCCCCAGTGATGTACTGGGCCGTACGCACTACCCTCTGGAGTGCCTAGCGGTCAGAGGCCGAGCAGTTGCCATACCAGGCAGTGATGCAACCAGTCAGGATGCTCTCGATGTTGCAGCTGTAGAACCTTTTGAGGATCTCGGGACCCATGCCAAATCGTTTTCCTGAGTTTCCTGAGGGGGAATAGGCTTTGTCGTGCCCTTTTCACGACTGTCTTGGTGTGTTTGGACCATTCTAGTTTGTTGTTGATGTGGACACCGAGGAACTTAAGCTCTCAACCTGGTCCACTACAGCCCCGTCGATGAGAATGGGGGCGTGCTCGGTCCTCCTTTTCCTGTAGTCCACAATCATCTCCTTAGTCTTGGCTACATTGAGGGATAGGTTGATATTCTGGCACCACACGGCCAGGTCTCTGACCACCTCCCTATAAGCTCTCTCGTCGTTGTCTGTGATCAGGCCTACCACTGTTGTGTCGTCTGCAAACTTAATGATGGTGTTGGAGTCGTGCCTGGCCATGCAGTCGTGGGTGAACAGGGAGTACAGGAGGGGACTGAGCACGCACCCCTGTGGAGCTCCAGTGTTGAGGATCAGCATGGCAGATGTGTTGCTACCTACCCTCACCACCTGAGGGGGGCCCGTCAGGAAGTCCAGGATCCAGTTGCAGAGGGGGGTGTTTAGTCCCAGGATCCTTAGCTTAGTGATGAGCTTTGAGGGTACTATGGTGTTGAACGCTGAGCTGTAGTCAATGAATACCATTCTCCCGTAGGTGTTCCTTTTGTCCAGGTGGGAAAGGGCAGTGTGGAGTGCAATAGAGATTGCATCATCTGTGGATCTGTTTGGGCGGTATGCAAATTGGAGTGGGTCTAGGGTTTCTGGGATAATGGTGTTGATGTGAGCCATTACCAACCTTTTCAAAGCACTTCATGGCTATGGACGTGAGTGCTACGGGTCTGTAGTCATTTAGGCAGGTTGCCTTTGTGTTCTTGGGCACAGGGACTATGGTGGTATGCTTGAAACATATTGGTATTACATTCTCAATCAGGGACTTGTTGAAAATGTCAGTGAAGACACCTGCCAGTTGGTCAGCACATGCCCAACAGCACACGTCCTGGTAATCCGTCTGGCCCCGCAGCCTTGTGTATGTTGACCTGTTTAAAGGTCTTACTCACGTCGGCTACGGAGAGCGTGATCACACAGTCGTCCAGAACAGCTGATGCTCTCATGCATGCCTCAGTGTTGCTTGCCTCGAAGCGAGCATAGAAGTGATTTAGCTCGTCTGGTAGACTCGTGTCACTGGGCAGCTCGCAGCTGTGCTTCTCTTTGTAGTGTGTAATAGTTTGCAAGCCCTGCCACATAAGACGAGCGTCGGAGCCGGTGTAGTATGATTCAATCTTAGCCCTGTATTGATGCTTTTCCTGTTTGATGGTTCGTCGCAGGGCATAGCAGGATTTCTTGTAAGCTTCCGGGTTAGAGTCCCGCATCTTGAAAGCGGCAGCTCTACCCTTTAGCTCAGTGCGAATGTTGCCTGTAATCCATGGCTTCTGGTTGGTGTAGTATCTGGGATCTACATCTGTTTATATTAGTTACTGTGCTGGTACTAAGCAGTAATGCATTACGGCAGTGTTACGTTACTACACCTAATAGGAAATGCACATGCGCACTGGGGTGCCGGGAACTGTAGCGCATGAGGGGTTTTGACTAAACGAAAACTAACTGTACTCCCGTCTCCTGCCTGGTCATTTCTCCACAACACAATTATTACAGTTGGGATATGTCCGTACAGTCACTGTGGGGACGACGTCCTCGATGCACTTATTGATGAAGCCAGTGACTGATGTGGTGTATTCCTCAATGTCATCGGGAGAATCTCGGAACATGTACCAGTCTGTGATAGCAAAACAGTCCTGTAGTTTGGCATCTGCTTCATCTGACCACTATTTTATAGACCGAGTCACTGGTGCTTTCTGCTTTAATTTTTGCTTGGAAGCAGGAATGGCCACTCCAATACCTTGACTTTGTTGTCCGTTGGCCCCACACGTACCTCTAGGGGTACCCTCCCCCACTGCTCAACTGACACAGTGGCGCACAGAACGCAAAGATATTCTTAGAAATATTTAACCTCCACACATTAACAAGTCCAATAGCTCAAATGAAAGATAAACACCTTGTTCATCTAGCCACCAAGTCAGATTTCTAAAATGTTTTACGGCGAAAACATAGCACATATTTATGTCAAACCACCACCAAAGATAGGCTAATTTACATAGCCATTTTGTAGAACAATAGATGCAATCACAAAAGCAGGATTAAAAGAAAAATAATTCACTAACCTTTTGAAAATCTTCATCAGATGACAGGAATAGGACATGTTATACAGTACATTTATGTTTTTTTCAATAATATGCAATTTATCTTGTGTGGATCTTGGAACAAAAGAGAGAAATTGCAGATGCGCGCACGTATTATTGCGTGACCGGAGGGTTTCGCCCCGCCAAAGGGTGAGGGAGCGCGCAATCTTCACAATGACGCGCCCCATTGAAAGAGGACATCGCGCTGAAGAGATAGAAACTGTTTCCAGATCTGTAGCTGGTTGGGAAGGGTGGGGGCGATGACGTCAAAGTTGGGCCAACTTTTCTGATGACAGAAAGAGTTTGGAAGAATGGATGCCCTGTGAGTTCTGCTTTACATAGAGACATAATTTGAACGGTTTTAGAAGCTTTAGAGTGTTTTCTATTCAATAATATTTATTATATGCATATATTAGCAATTTTTTACAGATTTTTTGTCAGTTTACTATGGGCACGCATTTCTCCAACGGGGGCAGTATTCTGCCATAGCCTTAACCATTTTGCCACAACTTTGGAAGTTTTCTTGGGGTCATTGTCCATTTGGCAGACCCATTTGTGACCAAGCTTTAACTTCCTGACTGATGTCTTGAGATGTTGCTTCAATGTGCACCAGTCGCTTCAATGTGCATTCCTCATGATGCCATCTATTTTGTGAAGTGCACCAGTACCTCCTGCAGCAAAGCACCCCTACAACATGATGCTGCCACCCACATGCTTCACGGTTGGGATGGTGTTCTTCGGCTTTCAAGCCTCCCCTTTTTTCTCAAATATAACGATGGTCATTATGGCCAAATAGTTCTATTTTTTTCCGTCAGACCAGAGGACATTTCTCCAAAAAGTACGATATTTGTCCCCATGTGCAGTTGCAAACTGTAGTCTGCCTTTTTTATGTAGGTTTTGGAGCAGTGGCTTCTTCCTTGCTGAGCGGCCTTTCAGGTTATGTTGATATAGGACTCGTTTTACTGTGGATATAATACTTTTGTACCTTTTTCCTCCGGTATCTTCACAAGGTCCTTTGCTGTTGTTCTGGGATTGATTTTGCACTTTTCGCACCAAAGTACGTTCATCTCTAGGAGACAGAATGTGTCTCCTTCCTAAGCAGTATGATCCCATGGTGTTTAAACTTGCGTACTGTTTGTACAGATGAACGTGGTACCTTCAGGCGTTTGGAAATGAACCAGACCTGTGGAGGTCTACCTTTTTTTCTGAGGTCTTGGCTGATTTCTTTTGATTTTCCCATGATGTCAACCAAAGAGGCGCTGAGTTTGAAGGTAGGCCTTGAAATACATCCACAGGTACACCTCCAATTGACTCAAATTATGTCAATTAGCCTACCAGAAGCGACTAAAGCCATGACATAATTTTCTGGAATTTTCCAAGCTCTTTAAAGGCACAGTCACCTTAGTGTATGTAAACTTCTGACCCACTGGAATTGTGATGTAGTGAAATAATCTGTCTGTAAACAATTGTTGTTGGAAAAATTACTCATGTCATGCACAAAGTAGATGTCCTAACCAACTTGCCAAAACTATAGTTTGTTAACAAGAAATTTGTGGAGTGGTTGAAAAACAAGTTTTAATGATTCCAACCTAAGTGTATGTAAACTTTCAACTTCAACTGTACATGTGTAGTCTGGAGGTTGGGATTTAGGATGTCCTGTAGTGTTCAGTAGGGCCTAGAGAGCGAGGGAGAGATAGGGAGGGAGGTCTGTCCTCCCCGGATTCTAGAAAATTAGGATTGTATTGATTTAGACAGGAGAGGACATCGGTGGATGATTCACTGACCCAAGGAACCCCTGAAGGTATTCCACAGCTTTTCAACATCTTTCTCAATAACCTCCCCTCTGCCCTCTCTGTTAGAAAACCTTCTCTAGTCTTTATACACTTGAACTTCACACTCCAAAACCTCTGAAAGTCTGCATTGTCCTATGAACGACAAGAAGAACCAAACACATTCAGTTCATCAGACTGGTAGGCAGCCCCATCCTTCCTCTGGAGTCCAGTATTTGCTAGTCTATCCCCAGTCACCTCCCTGCTTCAGGCTCTCCTCTCTTCTCCTGACCTCTAACCCCTGACATGAAGCCATGCAGCCCGCACTCATCTGCCTGGTTGTCCATGTGTATTTATCTCTGTTTTATGAACTGACCCCTCTTTGGCTTCTTTTCCATTTCCTACAGAGCATTTTAAAGCCCCTCTCTTTCCCAGATTCTTTGAATATTTGAAGCAGACCCTCCCTTTCTGGCTACTCTCTGACTGTCATGACCCCTCCCTATTTTTTTCCTTCTTTTGATTCTGCCTGTTTCCGTTCCGGTTATGTATGTTGTTGATGACAATGATGAAGATGTTGACATTGTGTAAGATCTCTCCCCATAACGCCCCCCCCCACCCCCCTTTTAGTCTCCATGATGCACCAGCAGTCGGCTACACCTCATTACCCCTCAACCCAGACTGGTGGCGGACAGCAGCAGTACCAGGGTCAGCAGGCTGCTATGGGCATGTTGGGGCAGAGCGGACAAGGCAACAACATGATGAGCCAGAGGCCCATGGGGACCTACCGACCCACACAGCAAGGTAGGTGACCATGGGTCTCTGTCTTTCTCCAGGCTGCTGCGGTTTGGTTATGGGCTGCAGATGCACTGTGGTTTATATATGGAGGAAATGGCTGTGTGGTTCAGGGTGGAGATGATTTCTAGAGGAACTCCTGAAGATGTAGCAACTGCGGATGCAGACGACATGGACGTTGGATTGAAAGGTGGAGATGTTAATGGTTAGCAGGTGTTTAGGAGGTGTGAGCCTAAATAATAGACTATGATATTTATGGTGGATATAATCTGTCACGGATGCGCATACGTTACCATGGTATCGCAGGTGTGTAGCCTAGATCTCACCCATAGTAATGTCCTGCCTGTGACTTTAAGAGGCGGACTGAAGATTTATGGCTGTTGTAACTTGTAGTCCCAGTCTCTGTAAATCCCTTTACCCATGGTGTCAGTCAGCATGAGCCTCAAACTAGTCCTGAAACGTCCCCTTGTGTTTGGTGTGGGACGTGGACTAGGCATGTACCTCAAAGAGACTCGTCAGTCGCTCGTCTGTAGGATGTCTGAGAAAATGTCTCCAGGGAAACAGAGGCCACTTGCCCCGGGTTGTTTGTTGTGGCTTACCTTGGTCTTATCCCAGCTTGTCCAGGTACGATCACTAGATCTTGTCCACAAGGACTCTATTGTTCCAGTGTATAGTTCATCACTGACAAAATATATTTGTCAATGGGGAATTGAATCGTTTCCTTTTTCCATGAAAGATCATTTGTTCACTAGCTGTTGGCTGCTGTGATAATGGTCCTTTTTGCATTACGTTATTGGATCAATATTTTGTAGAATATTAATATTTAGCGAGACTGTGAGTTGCTGTCTTGCAGATACAGCGATATTTCTAGCAATACTTCTGGCAACGGAAATAAATATATTTGGTTTCTGGTTCAGTCGTTTGTGAAGGAATGGCATCTGGAGTTTCTGCACACCACCACCACAGCGTCTCCCATATGATTGGCCCTTCTGGGATTTCTAAAACCACTCTTATTGGTCCTTTCAGAAAGTCATATTTCATTTCATTCTCATAGGATTCTATAATTTTTCAGATCATGGTTTGGATAGGGCTCAACATTCTGAAATGAAAATGGATGCCAAAATGATGCATTTTCTTCCCATGATCAATTCACATTTCGGACAACTCCTCCTTCACAATAATTTATTCAGTTTAAATCTACTAATAGGACCTCTTGAACTTGAGTCATTGAACTACAAAAAAGCTTCTCATTATGTAATTAGCACCCATAAGACAGAACTTCTCTTTCTCTCTCACACACACACACACACACACACACACACACACACACACACACACACACACACTCCCCTCCAACTGCCAAAGCGCCCTGGTCCAGCCCCCTTTAGTCACCAACAACCAACACAGAGGCCCATTGGTCCGACCAGCTGATTAACCAATCCTGGTGTCGCCTGTCTTGCAGGATCGGCACCGCAGTACATGGGACAAGACGATTTCTACGGAGAGCAGTACGGACACACTCAGAGCTCCAGCGAGCCCATAAACCAGCAGTATTACTCTGATGGTAATCATTTAGAGCCTTGACCCTCACACACACAACCCCTCCAACACATACACACCTTTCAGACATCTCAATCACACACACGCATACATGCCATCTCGTCTCAGTGTCATCCCACTGCCCTGTCTTCAAGTTATACTGCAGCGCTGAACTCCATATTCCAATCCTCTGGCTTCTTGTCTTTCCTTTCCCTTCGTGTGGGAGTCTTTTGTACGGTGGATTTTTGTGGAAGGATTATGATTTTGTTGGCAAAGTGCTGAGTTTGGTCTTAGAACTGTTTCCTCCCGGTGTGCCTCTGTCAATAGTGTTCCCCTCTGGTGTGCGGAAATTGTAGATTTCCCATTTTTGAAAATCGTTTAGGGCAGCCAACTGATTCTAGCGTGTATTTGTGTGCTCTGTGTGTTTAAGTGTCCGAGGCACTGCAAATGTCTGTTTGTGCTCTTGTCAACTTATGGGTGCACATCTATGTATGTAAACTGTTTACAAACTGTGAAAGGACCAAGCTCTCTACTCTAAATGTGTGAGGAGCCACATTGTTTTTGGTAGATTGGTTTTTGGCATGTACTCATTCCTGCCCCCTCCAGGTCATGGGGAGTACTCCTACCAACAATCATCCTACGGTGAACAGGGCTATGAGAGGTCCTTTGATGAGTCCTCACAGCACTACTACGAAGGAGGTATGTTCCCAAAACACATAGACTCATGCCTAATAAGCATAAAGGTTGTGAACTTGTGATAGTATTGTAGGTGCTAGCTATGTGCCACTGTAGGCCCAATCTCAGACACGCCGAACTACAGTAAAATCTTGCGTAATTGTGTCAGATGCTCGATTACTATTAATGTTACATGCATCTATCCACGAGAGATTACAGTATGAAGTTAAGTCTTGAAGTAGTGAAATTGCTGCTCCTGATCCCCAGGCAACTCTCAGTACAGTCAGCAGCAGGCCCAGTACCAGCAGGGGTCAGGCCAGCAGCAGCCCTTCAGCCAACAACAGTACCCCTCACAGCAGGGCTACAGCGGACAGCCACAGGTCTATGGTAAGGAACACACACACACACACACACTTGCATGAATGCACAGACATACAGTGGCAGACACACAGACATACACATCCCTATGTTTTTCTACGGGAATATTGATGCTGCTGATAGTTGGGATTGTTGGGCTGGTTGGGAATTGAACATTCATATCAGGACATTTATTTTTTAAAGATGATGATTGTTTCACTGTTACAACCATCAGTGTGATTCAAGACTTGGTTGATTGACTGATTTGGTCTCCAGGTCCAGGTCAGGGTGCGCAGTCCCAGTACTCCCAGTACCAGCAGGGTCAGGGCCAGCAGTACAGCTCCTACCGCTCCCAGGCTTCCTCTGGGGCACAGACACAGAGGCCCTACGCCTACGAACAGGTACAACTACAGCTACCCCCAACCCCACGTTTTGAGGAGGACCGTACTGTCCAACAAAACATTGGGTAAATTGGGCAACTCACACCGCAAATGACCACAGTGGCGATGCCCATGGGTTGCTTTGAATCATGAGAAAGTATTCATGAACAAAAGTATTCCCCATCTCATGCTGACCTGACATGCCTAAAGATGTTTATTTTCTAACTCCCTCTCTTTTAGGGTCAATACGGAAACTACCAGCAATAAGGCACCACCTCCTGGGCAAACTGGTGGACAAGTTAGGCAAGGGAACAGTTCTGTGAATAACCCCCAACAGTCGTGTGTAAACCAGTCTCTGAGTAAATGAGTTAGATTTATCTCTGAATCATTTTAGTTTGCTGAGACACGGATTAGCAGACTAGACTAAGTCAGATTCATGTTCTGCTGGTTCACTATTTTACAGCTGTACAGCTGAAGTACAGCTGAAGTACAGCTGAACTGGTTCAGGAGATCCTGCATGAAACACCTTTCATCTCTGCTTTCTCTTCTTTTGCTCACCCTATGAGATGATTTGAATTATTGGGGTATCTGGTAACAAATCGGGGAACCCTCAATAGCATTATTATAAGCTATATTATAAGCCTCATAAGCGTTGAAAAGACTCATATGTTTAATTCGAACCTTGCCTTTAAATGTCTTCCTTTTTTTGGTCTCTGTCCTCGCTATCAACCTCCGTCTGGTTCTCTCACCCTACTTTTCTGTCTGTCTTTCACAGGGTGCACAATACAAGTGCTGTCCTCTGTCGAAGATTGCAATTTAAAATGTGCCCTGGTCACAAAAAGAACGTTTGGTCATACATTCAGCATCTTTTATTCAGTGTAAAGCTTAACTTGATTAAGGTGAAAATGGGACTTGTCAGTAGTGTTCAACCTGAAGTGTTCAGGTTGTGTTTGAAACTGTGAAGTTGTGTAGATCGGCGTGTGGTGTTACCGACTGTTCAGTGTTACCAATCTGTCTGTGTATGAAGAACAAATGTTTGAGTAAGGTTATAGGCACAATAGATGGTAGATTGACAAGAGAGTGCAACTATCAACAACCATCATAATATTACAACTAATATGGACAATTCATTTCCATGATCGATCCTTTTTGTTCATTCTTTACTTTTGTCTGATTGCATTTTTTTTTAACTAAGCTTTTTTTTTATTAAGAAAAATGATTTGTAGATTTTTATATGTTGGGACTTTTTCCATTTACACTGAACAAAAATATAAACGCAACATGCAACAATTTCAAAGATTTTCATGAGTTACAGTTCCAATAAGGAACAGTCCATTGAAATGAATTCATTAGGCCCTAGTCTATGGATTTCACATTACTGGGAATACAGATATGATTATTTTGGTCACAGATAACTTTGAAAAAAAGGGAGGGGCGTGGATCAATTATGTTCATTGTTCATAGCGTATGCCTGCCCATACCATAATCCCACCGCCACCATGGGGCACTCTGTTCACGATGCTGCCATCAGCAAACTGCTTGCTTACACGAACCCATTCACGTTATCTGTCATCAGCCCTGTACAGTTGAAACCAGGATTCATCCATCAAGAGCACACTTCTCCAGTGTGCCAGTGGCCATCAAAAGGTGAGCATTTGCCCACCGAAGCCGGTTAAGATGCCGAAATGTAGTCAGATCAAGACCCAGGTGAGGACGTTGAGTACGCTAATGAGCTTCTCTGAGACCGTTTCTGACCGTTTGTGCGGACATTCTTTGGGTGTGCAAACCCACAGTCCGGGATGAAGCCGGATGTGGAGGTCCTGGGCTGGGGTGGTTACATGTGGTCTGCGGTTGAGAGGCCAGTTGGACGTACTGCCAAATTCTCTAAAACGATGTTGGAGGCGGCTTATGGTAGAGAAATTAACTTTCAACTCTGCAAACAGCTCTGGTGGACATTCCTGTAGTCAGCATGCCAATTGCACGCTCTCTCAACTTGAGACATCTGTTGCATTGTGTTGTGTGACAACTGCACAATTTAGTGGCCTTTTATTGTCCCCACCACAAGGTGCACCTGTGTAATGATCATGCTGTTTAATCAGCTTCTTAATATGCCACACCTGTCAGATGGATGGATTATCTTGGCAAATGAGAAATGCTCACTAACAGAGATGTAAAAACGTGTGCACAAAATTTGAGCTTTTTGTGTGTATGGAACATTTCTGGGATCTTTTATTTCAGCTCATGAAACATGGGACCAACATTTTACATGTTGCGTTTAAATTTTTGTTCAGTATATTTATTTATAAATGTACAATTTCTTTTATCAGATGTTTTAATTTGTCTATGTCTCATTCTCTGTTATGCACATTTACTTATCATAGTTGTTTCTAAGAAATGATTTCCAAACAGCCAAAGTAAAGTAACACACAGGGAGAGGATTTTAGAATGTTTTTAACAATCCGCACAACACCTTTTTCAATACGTGCAATACAGTCAGTCACTGGAGCAGAGGATGAGACTATCATTAGGCTTGATAATGGACTTTAATGACTTTCTGTGTGCTACCACACACTATAGCCTATTAGGGTACAAAAATGAAAAGTCTTAGCCTTCTATCTAGTTGAGTACATAATCCAAAGTATTTTTCTTTTGCCAATTGTGTTTGGGGTTTGCTTCAACTGTCTTAACCCATATAGAGGGATGTTTTGTAATGTATTACATTCTAACCAATGTGATGAAGTCTTAGGCTATGTGTGTGAGTGCATATGGCATACATGTTTGGTGTATGTCATATTTTACAGAAACAAAACAAGTTTGCCATTTGTCTTATTCAATGTATTTTATTCAAAGTGATCCTAGATCAAGTGTTGGTTGGTAAGTCCTTAGGAGTGTTATAGAAGACAAGTTTGTCCCACAAACACACTTGCCTTATAATTTCTATGACAATGTACAATATGTAAAGATATGTTGTGGTTGTCTTTATTTACCTCAAACGATTTGATCATTTTATGAAAATCATGGTTTGGTTTGTTGTATAGGTATATCCCCTGTAATAATCCTAGTAATGTCAGACTGGAACTTTAATATAAAATGCTGAAAAGGGGACAGCAAAACTCATTATACTTGCCAATAAAGTGGGATATGTTTTATGTTGTCAATAAAGTGGGATATCTGAGGTACCTGGCTGTCAAACAGCTCAATAACTGTATGTTAACTCAACTCTACAGTGACAATCATAGGCTTCTTTAGACTGCATAATATATAATTGTATTAATTTCCTGTGAATTGGATATGTACTGTTTTGCTTATAATGCAATACATTGCGTGTGTGTGACAGAATAAAGGGTTTGTTTGTGCATAACCACATATGAATGTTTAATCGATTGCTCACCTTCGTCTTTTGTTACGGTTTAATATGTAAAATAAATTTACTTCCACCTTGTTTTGTGTCTGTCTTGTATGAAGCAATGTTCCATTACACGACCCATGCTTTGACTTTACATGCTTTTTGAACCTCGGTGCTACCGTAGCTAGCTCGCAGCATGCAGCTGAAGAGAAGTTGTTGTTCCAAACAATTAGCATTGGTATAAAAGCTTCATGTTTGTTTAGCGTTGTTAGATTGCGAGGTTTTGTAAAATATTTAGAGATAGATGGACATTTTGTTTGGCCGATTTCATTAGTAGGCTTGTCGAAAGTGACTTGTCTAGCTAACGAGCTACGTTAGCTAGCTAACTAACACATTATCCTGCTATAGTAACGTTACTGTTAGCTAGTTGACGAGGTCAGGGCGACACTTCTGGCTGTCTCCCTTTGACATGACATTCATTATTTTGCAATGTTAACTATATTGTCAAAGGTTCAGAGCCGAAGATGGCTTGTCCAAGAGATAAGCCGAATATTTGCACACGTTTGCTTTAGGAACGAGGTGAAGGGCAGCTGGTTGACGGGGCTCAGAAGCCACTTGGCAGCACAGAGGAAAACAACTGGAATCAGGAAAGTCACCACGTCCTGTGCACAAATCTCAAAAAGAAATAACTGTCAGAAAAAAGATGGTATGTTTTAACGTGATAAAGCTAACTAGCTCGATTAGCTACCCCCTGTCCTCGACCCACTAAGAAAAGTTAGCCATGCACTGCACACCATGGTTGTTTACATTGCCAAGTTATGTGCTTTCGGGAAGTATTCAGACTCCTTGACCACATTTTGTTACGTTATAGCCTTATTCTAAAATTGATTAAATAAAAAAATGTCCTCATCAATCTACAAACAATACCCCATAATGACAACAGGTTTTTATTTTATTTTTGCGATTGTATTACAAAAAAACACAAAAAAACTATTTATGTAAGTATTCAGACCCTTTGCTATGAGACTCGAAATTCATCTCAGGTACATCCTGTTACCATTGATCATCCTTCAGATGTTTGTATAACTTGATTTGAGTCCATCTGTGGTAAGTAAATTAAATTGATTGGACATGATTTGGAAAGTCACACACCTGTCTATATAATGTCCCACAGTTGACAGTGCATGTCAGAGCAAAAACCAAGCCATGAGGTCCAAGTAATTGTCCTTAGAGCTCTGAGACAGGATTGTCTCGAGACACAGATCGGGGAAGGGTACCAAAACATTGCTGCAGCATTGATGTTCCCCAAGAACACAGTGGCCTTCATCATTCTTAAATGGGGAAAGTTTGGAACCACTAGCTGCCCAGAGCTAGCTGCCCAGCCAAACTGAGCAATTGGGGGAGAAGAGCCGAACACGATGGTCACTCTGACAGAGGTCTAGAGTTCCTCTGTGGAGATGGGAGAACCTTCCAGAAGGACAACCATGTCTGCAGCACTCCATCAAGCAGGCCTTTATTGTAGAGTGGCCAGACAGAAGCCACTCCTCAGTAAAAGGCACATGACAGCCCACTTGGTGTTTGCCAAAAGGCACCTAAAAGACTCTCAGACCATGAGAAACAAGATTCTCTTGTCTGATGAAACCAAGATTGAACTCTTTGGCCTGAATGCCAAGCATCATGCCTGGAGGAAACCTGGCACCATCCCTATGGGGAAGCATGGTGGTGGCAGCATCATGCTGTGGGGATGTTTTTCAGCGCCAGGGACTGGGAGAATAGTCAGGATCGAGGGAAAGATGAATGGAGCAAAGTGCAGAGAGATCGTTGATGAAACCCTGCTAAAGACCTCAGACTGGGGCGAAGGTTCACCTTCCAATAGGACAACGACCCTAAGCGCACACAGCCAAGACAACGCAGGAGTTGCTTCTTGACAAGTCTCTGAATGTCCTTGAGTGGCCCGATCGAACATCTCGAGAGATACTTGAAAATAGTTGTGCAGCCACACTCCCCATCCAACCTGACAGAGCTTGAGAGGATCTGCAGAAAATAATAGGAGAAACTCCCCAAATACAGGTGTGCCAAGCTTGTAGCGTCATACCCAAGATCGCTGGCAAAGGTGCTTCAATAAACTACAGAGTAAAGGGTCTGAATACTTACAGTACCAGTCAAAAGTTTGGACACACCTACTCATTCAAGGGTTTTTCTTTATCTTTACTATTGTCTACATTGTAGAATAATAGTGAAGACATCAAAAGGAAATGAACATGAAATAACACATGGGATCATTTAGTAACTAAAAAAGTGTTAAAAAAAATGAAAATATATTTTACATTCTTCAAAGTAGCCACCCTTTGTCTTGATGACAGCTTTGCACACTCTTGGCATTCTCTCATCCAGTTTCACCTGGAATGCTTTTCCAACAGTCTTGAAGGAGTTCCAACATATACTGTGCACTTGTTGGCTGCTTTTCCTTCACTCTGAGGTCCAAACCATTTCAACTGGGTTGAGGTCAGGGGATTGTGGAGGCCAGGTCATCTGATGCAGCACTCCATCACTCCTTATTGGTCAAATAGCCCTTACACAGCCTGGAGGTGTGAACATATGATAGTCTCACTAAGTGCAAACCAGATGGGATGGTGTATCGCTGCAGAATGCTGTGATAACCAAGCTGGTTAAGTGTGCCTTGAATTCTTAATAAATCACAGAAAGTGTCACCAGCACAAAAAAACACACACCTCCTCCTCCATGCTTCATGGTGGGGACCACACATGCGGAGATCATCCGTTCCGACTCTGTGTCTTACAAAGACACTGCGGTTGGAACCAAAAATCTAATTTGGACTCATCAGACTAAAAGACAGATTTCTACTGATCTAATGTATATTGCTCTGGTTTCTTGGCTCAAACAAGTCTCTTCTTGTCATTGGTGCCCTTTAGTAGTGGTTTCTTTGCAGCAATTTAACTTAACTGCCCTTAACCAACACAAAAACATCCTATGGCGTTCTGCATTAGCATCGAACAGCCCCCGTGATATGCAGCTGTTCAGGGAAGCTAGAAACCATTATACACAGGCAGTTAGAAAAGCCAAGGCTAGCTTTTTCAAGCTGAAATTTGCTTCCTGCAACACTAACTCAAAAAAGTTCTGGGACACTGTAAAGTCCATGGAGAATAAGAACACCTCCTCCCAGCTGCCCACTGCACTGAAGATAGGAAACACTGTCAGCACTGATAAATCCACCATAATTGAGAATTTCAATAAGCATTTTTTCCACCTGGCTACTCCTACCCCGCTCAACAGCACTGCACCCCCCACAGCAACTCGCCCAAGCCTTCCCCAGTTCTCCTTCTCCCAAATCCGTTCAGCTGATGTTCTGAATGAGCTGCAAAATCTGGACCCCTACAAATCAGCCAGGCTAGACAATCTGGACCCTTTCTTTCTAAAATTATCTGCCGAAATTGTTGCCACCCCTATTACTAGCCTGTTCAACCTCTCTTTCGTGTCGTCTGAGATTCCCAAAGATTGGAAAGCAGCTGCGGTCATCCCGCTCTTCAAAGGGGGGGACACTCTTGACCCAAACTGCTACAGACCTATATCTATCCTACCATGCCTTTCTAAGGTCTTCGAAAGCCAAGTCAACAAACAGATTACCGACCATTTCGAATCTCACCATACCTTCTCTGCTATGCAATCTGGTTTCAGAGCTGGTCATGGGTGCACCTCAGCCACGCTCAAGGTCCTAAATGATATCGATAAGAAACATTACTGTGCAGCCGTATTCATTCATCTGGCCAAGGCTTTCGACTCTGTCAATCACCACATCCTCATCGGCAGACTCGACAGCCTTGGTTTCTCAAATGATTGCCTCGCCTGGTTCACCAACTACTTCTCTGATAGAGTTCAGTGTGTCAAATCGGAGGGTCTGCTGTCCAGATCTCTGGCAGTCTCTATGGGGGTGCCACAGGGTTCAATTCTTGGACCGACTCTCTTCTCTGTATACATCAATGAGGTCGCTCTTGCTGCTGGTGAGTCTCTGATCCACCTCTACGCAGACGACACCATTCTGTATACTTCTGGCCCTTCTTTGGACACTGTGTTAGCAACCCTCCAGGCAAGCTTCAATGCCATACAACTCTCCTTCCGTGGCCTCCAATTGCTCTTAAATACAAGTAAAACTAAATGCATGCTCTTCATCCGATCGCTACCTGCACCTACCCGCCTGTCCGACATCACTACTCTGGACGGCTCTGACTTAGAATACGTGGACAACTACAAATACTTAGGTGTCTGGTTAGACTCTAAACTCTCCTTCCAGACCCATATCAAACATCTCCAATCCAAAGTTAAATCTAGAATTGGCTTCCTATTTCGCAACAAAGCATCCTTCACTCATGCTGCCAAACATACCCTTGTAAAACTGACCATCCTACCAATCCTCGACTTTGGCGATGTCATTTACAAAATAGCCTCCAATACCCTACTCAACAAATTGGATGCTGTCTATCACAGTGCAATCCGTTTTGTCACCAAAGCCCCATATACTACCCACCATTGCGACCTGTACGCTCTCGTTGGCTGGCCCTCGCTTCATACTCGTCGCCAAACCCACTGGCTCCATGTCATCTACAAGACCCTGCTAGGTAAAGTCCCCCCTTATCTCAGCTTGCTGGTCACCATAGCATCTCCCACCTGTAGCACACGCTCCAGCAGGTATATCTCTAGTCACCCCCAAAACCGATTCTTTCTTTGGCCGCCTCTCCTTCCAGTTCTCTGCTGCCAATGACTGGAACGAACTACAAAAATCTCTGAAACTGGAAACACTTATCTCCCTCACTAGCTTTAAGCACCAACTGTCAGAGCAGCTCACAGATTACTGCACCTGTACATAGCCCACCTATAATTTAGCCCAAACAACTACCTCTTTCCCAACTGTATTTTATTTATTTATTTATTTTGCTCCTTTGCACCCCATTATTTTTATTTCTACTTTGCATATTCTTCCATTGCAAATCTACCATTCCAGTGTTTTACTTACTATATTGTATTTACTTTGCCACCATGGCCTTTTTTTGCCTTTACCTCCCTTCTCACCTCATTTGCTCACATCGTATTTAGACTTGTTTATACTGTATTATTGACTGTATGTTTGTTTTACTCCATGTGTAACTCTGTGTCGTTGTATGTGTTGAACTGCTTTGCTTTATCTTGGCCAGGTCGCAACTTGCCTACCTGGTTAAATAAAGGTGAAATAAAAAAAAAAATTTGACCTTGAAAGCCTGATTTCATGCAGTCTCTTCTGAACAGTTGATGTTGTGATGTATCTGTTACTTGAACTCTGTGAAGCATTTATTTGGGCTGCAGTCAGAGGCTGGTAACTAATGAAATTATCCTCTACAGCAGAGGTAACTCTGGGTCTTCCTTTCATGTGGCGGTTCTCGTGAGAGCCAATTTCTTCATAGTTCTTGATGGTTTTTGAGACTGCACTTGAAGGAACTTTTCACTTGACTTAGCTTCATGTAATGATGGACTCGTTTCTCTTTGATTATTTGAGTTGTTCTTGCCATAATATGGACTTGGTCTTTTACCAAATAAGGCTATCTTCTGTATACCCACTACCTTGTCACAACACAACTGATTGGCTGAAACGCATTATGAAGGAAATAAATTCCACAAATTAACTTTAAAGAAGGCACACCTGTTAATTTTTATTTTATTTTATTTATTTTTATTTCACCTTTATTTAACCAGGTAGGCTAGTTGAGAACAAGTTCTCATTTGCAACTGCGACCTGGCCAAGATAAAGCATAGCAGTGTGAGCAGACAACAAAGAGTTACACATGGAGTAAACAATTAACAAGTCAATAACACAGTAGAAAACAAAGGGGAGTCTATATACAATGTGTGCAAAAGGCATGAGGAGGTAGGCAAATAATTACAATTTTGCAGATTAACACTGGAGTGATGAATGATCAGATGGTCATGTACAGGTAGAGATATTGGTGTGCAAAAGAGCAGAAAAGTAAATAAATAAAAACAGTATGGGCTATTTACCAATAGACTATGTACAGCTGCAGCGATCGTTTAGCTGCTCAGATAGCTGATGTTTGAAGTTGGTGAGGGAGATAAAAGTCTCCAACTTCAGCGATTTTTGCAATTCGTTCCAGTCACAGGCAGCAGAGTACTGGAACGAAAGGCGGCCGAATGAGGTGTTGGCTTTAGGGATGATCAGTGAGATACACCTGCTGGAGCGCGTGCTACGGATGGGTGTTGCCATCGTGACCAGTGAGCTGAGATAAGGCGGAGCTTTACCTAGCATGGACTTGTAGATGACCTGGAGCCAGTGGGTCTGGCGACGAATATGTAGCGAGGGCCAGCCGACTAGAGCATACAAGTCGCAGTGGTGGGTGGTATAAGGTGCTTTAGTGACAAAACGGATGGCACTGTGATAAACTGCATCCAGTTTGCTGAGTAGAGTGTTGGAAGCCATTTTGTAGATGACATCGCCGAAGTCGAGGATCGGTAGGATAGTCAGTTTTACTAGGGTAAGCTTGGCGGGGTGAGTGAAGGAGGCTTTGTTGCGGAATAGAAAGCCGACTCTTGATTTGATTTTCGATTGGAGATGTTTGATATGAGTCTGGAAGGAGAGTTTGCAGTCTAGCCAGACACCTAGGTACTTATAGACGTCCACATATTCTAGGTCGGAACCATCCAGGGTGGTGATGCTAGTCGGGCATGCGGGTGCAGGCAGCGACCGGTTGAAAAGCATGCATTTGGTTTTACTAGCGTTTAAGAGCAGTTGGAGGCCACGGAAGGAGTGTTGTATGGCATTGAAGCTTGTTTGGAGGTTAGATAGCACAGTGTCCAAAGACGGGCCGAAAGTATATAGAATGGTGTCGTCTGCGTAGAGGTGGATCAGGGAATCGCCCGCAGCAAGAGCAACATCATTGATATACACAGAGAAAAGAGTCGGCCCGAGAATTGAACACTGTGGCACCCCCATAGAGACTGCCAGAGGACCAGACAGCATGCCCTCCGATTTGACGCACTGAACTCTGTCTGCAAAGTAATTGGTGAACCAGGCAAGGCAGTCATCCGAAAAACCGAGGCTCCTGAGTCTGCCGATAAGAATATGGTGATTGACAGAGTCGAAAGCCTTGGCAAGGTCGATGAAGACGGCTGCACAGTACTGTCTTTTATCGATGGCGGTTATGATATCGTTGAGTACCTTGAGTGTGGCTGAGGTGCACCCATGACCGGCTCGGAAACCAGATTGCACAGCGGAGAAGGTACGGTGGGATTCGAGATGGTCAGTGACCTGTTTGTTGACTTGGCTTTCGAAGACCTTAGATAGGCAGGGCAGGATGGATATAGGTCTGTAACAGTTTGGGTCCAGGGTGTCTCCCCCTTTGAAGAGGGGGATGACTGCGGCAGCTTTCCAATCCTTGGGGATCTCAGACGATATGAAAGAGAGGTTGAACAGGCTGGTAATAGGGGTTGCGACAATGGTGGCAGATAGTTTCAGAAATAGAGGGTCCAGATTGTCAAGCCCAGCTGATTTGTACGGGTCCAGGTTTTGCAGCTCTTTCAAAACATCTGCTATCTGGATTTGGTTAAAGGAGAACCTGGAGAGGCTTGGGCGAGGAGCTGCGCGGGGGGGCGGAGCTGTTGGCCGAGGTTGAAGTAGCCAGGCGGAAGGCATGGCCAGCCGTTGAGAAATGCTTATTGAAGTTTTCGATAATCATGGATTTATCAGTGGTGACCGTGTTACCTAGCCTCAGTGCAGTGGGCAGCTGGGAGGAGGTGCTCTTGTTCTCCATGGACTTCACGGTGTCCCAGAACTTTTTGGAGTTGGAGCTACAGGATGCAAACTTCTGCCTGAAGAAGCTGGCCTTAGCTTTCCTGACTGACTGCGTGTATTGGTTCCGGACTTCCCTGAACAGTTGCATATCACGGGGACTATTCGATGCTATTGCAGTCCGCCACAGGATGTTTTTGTGCTGGTCGAGGGCAGTCAGGTCTGGGGTGAACCAAGGGCTGTATCTGTTCTTAGTTCTGCATTTTTTGAACGGAGCATGCTTATCTAAAATGGTGAGGAAGTTACTTTTAAAGAATGACCAGGCATCCTCAACTGACGGGATGAGGCATGCATTCCAGGTGAAGCTGGTTGAGAGAATGCCAAAAGTGTGCAAAGCTGTCATCAAGGAAATGGGTGGCTACGTTGAAGAATATTTTGATTTGTTTAACACTTTTTTGGTTACTACATGATTCCATATGTGTTATTTCATATTTTTGATACTGTCACTATTATTCTACAATGTAGAAAATCGTTAAAGAAATAAATAAAATGGAATGGATAGGTGTCTCCAAACTTTTGGCTGGTACTGCATGTAAATGTCATATTTCAGTGTTTTATTTTTATTAAGTTTGCTACAATTTCTAAAAACCTGTTTTTGCTCTATCGTTATGGGGTATTGTGTGTAGGAAAATCTATTTTATTTGTTTTAGAATAAGGCTATAACGTAACAAAATGTGAAAAAAAGTATACTTTCCGAATATACTATAGCTAGATAGCTTACAATGCCTATCCACTAGTTTTACTGCACTTTGGGGAATTCTGGACAGGGCTTACTTGTTTCTTCATGCATTCAAATCAGTGTTCATTTTTGCATTATTTAAAAAATATGTATTCTCGTCTTATTCATTTTGACTAAAATATCATTGTCTTAGTTGCATTCTTGTCATTTGAATAATGATTTGGTCTATTTACTTTCAGAATGAGAAACAGTGGGCCATTTATGTCAACTAAATGCCCTTTCATTTTAGTCACATCACATTTGTATTGCCTCATTAACCTATAGTAAACATAAATCACTGTCTTCCATGTGCACAAACATACATAGACTTGTCCTACCAACATATTCTTCTGCATAACATCCAATTCTCTTGCCAACAGTAGAAATATGACAAACATACACTACCGGTCAAAAATTTTAGAACACCTACTCATTCAAGGGTTTTCTTTGATTTTGACTATTTTCCACATACGTAGAATAATAGTGAAGACATCAGAACTATGAATTAACACATATGGAATCATGTAGTAACCAAAAAAGTGTTAAACAAATCAAAATATACTTTATATTTCAGATTCTTCAAATAGCCACCCCTTTACCTTGATGACAGCTTTGAACACTCTTGGCAAGGGCCGTGATATGCTTTATGAATGTAAAATGTGGCCCACAAATGCGTGATAGAAAGAAAAAAAGTGAGTGCTGGTATTATGGGCAATATCTTTTGAACGGTAATGCCTAGAATCAAGCCGTTTTCTCTGAGGAATAGAGGGAAACTTGGCTAGTATGTTAATTACAGAACCTGTCTATGAAATGCAGTGGGAAAAGTGTGAGGGTTGAGTGAGACTACAAATTCAAAAGCGTTCCTATACTCAAGGGAGAGAAAAACATAGCTAGTTGACTGTTGTTTTACTATTAAACTTAATGCTGCTGCTGCTTTTAAAAATTTAGTTAAGCAGCTTGTGTTTCTTAACCAGGCAAAGGGTATCTAACTAGAAGGCTGGTGGTGACTGGTTAGTTACGTTGAATATGTGTATGATTGGAGGCGGAGCGGAGCCTATCAGCCTGTCTGACCACCCACACTCATCGCTTGCTCCCCCGCAGCTCACAAGCTGATGTAGGCTAGGCTGGTCCTTCACACTGCTTAACAGAACTGCGCTGTGATTCTGTGCTGCCAATATTAATTGTGCTTATCACTCAAAGCTCTTAATCTCTCCAAAAACTCTTGTCCAGTCCATTTAGTAGTGAGATTTTAGTCACAGATAATTTAATTTTGTCTCATTTTAGTCAACTGAAATATATTTGTTTCTGGGTCTATTTAGTCATTTATAGTCTCGTCAATTGCCATTGAAAATAGGTGTGTGATTAATATTTGAGTCACTATTATTGTTGACGAAGTGAACACTGACTCAAATTGTAAGGGATCTCGTCCTCCTCTTTTGAGGAGGAGAAGCGAGAAGGATCGAAGGACCAAAACGCAGCGTGGTAAGTGTCCATAATGTTTATTTTAAAACATAAACTGAACACTACGAAATACAAAACAATAAACGTGAAAATGAACGAAACAGTCCCGTGTGGCGACAAACACTGACACGGAAGACAAACACCCACAACCCAAAAGTGAAACCCAGGCTACCTAAGTATGATTCTCAATCAGGGACAACAATTGACAGCTGCCTCTAATTGAGAACCATACTAGGCCGAACTCAAAAACCAACATAGAAAAACAAACATAGACTGCCCACCCAACTCACGCCCTGACCATACTAAAACAAAGATATAATAACAACTAAGGTCAGAACGTGACACAAATAAGGATAAGGAAATATTGATTAGACTATAAGATGTGACAATGATATTAGCTTAGTTACGTTTTCAAGAGGGTGCAAGTGGGATATGATTTTAGAATGCAGGTAGATATCTTTGAGCTCTCACTCTGTTTAGACTCGCCACTTTGTGGACCACCGCAATGTGAAGGTACTGACTGGAGCAGGTGGGAAAGGGGCCTGCACCTTTCATAGTGAGCCCTGGAAAGAGTGGGGTGGACCGGACGGAGGGAATGGAGGAGATGGTGGGAACATCATCAAAAGTGGGTGAGAGACACTGTCACTCTCAACAGTGTTGCACTTTTCTCAAACCGGCCTGGTTTATACATTGTTTTAAAAAAGTCTTGATCTTCTGAGAAGCTTTCGTTCACCTCTTCAGATCAACGCTGTGGAGAAAGGTTTCGGATGCTTACATCAAGTCCTATTTCCGTCTATCTGCTACTTGCGTGACTCCAGACGAACGACAGGTGAAATCCCTGGCGCAGGTCACCCCCGTTTACAAAGGAGGTGATGGCGACTCAGGAGGCTGTAAGAACTGCAACGGACGCAACGCCAGCACAATCTACATCGCTGTGAGTTAGTGCCCATGGCTACGGCCGGGGTGTTGCTTTGAATTAGGGGCTCGTGTATGAACGTAGATTTGAATGACTTTCATTTTGTGATGTAATTACTAAGTGAATACCAAATACCGAAATGCTGACTGTATAATAAAGTGAAGGCCAAACTGAATGTTGTGTGTGGTGTTTTGGAACCATGCAGGTGCCAGTGGGCACGGTGGTGAGGGAGCAGGGGAGACTATGGCAGACCTCTCCCAGCATAGCCAGGAGTACGTGGCTGTGTTTGGAGTGGCTGGGGGGGAAAGAGGAACTGCGCTTCCTGTCCAATGAGAACCGTGCCCCAATGACGGCCACCCCGGGAGAGAGAGGCCAGGAGAGTTGTCCTCCAGCTGGAGCTGCGTACCATGGCTGGACTGGTGAGACATGGGAGTGGGGCTCACTCTCCTCTGACTAGGTCTATGTTATTATAATGTGGGCTGGTTAATTTTGTGGACGTATAAATGGAATGTGACTTGATCCCACAAAAATGTATAACATTTTCTTAGATTTACATGTTGGTGTGTGTTTTTCCACTTCAGGTTGGGTTTCCCAATGCAGGGAAGTCTTCTCTTCTATGGGCCATCTCCAATGCCAGGCCTGCTGTGGCTGCCTACCCCTTCACAACCCTCAACCCCCACGTGGGAATTGTTAAGTACAGGGACCATGAGCAAGTGGCAGGTAATGGAGTTTGTCTTACTGTTATATATTATGTTAGGCACAAAGGTTGATCATGCAGTTTACCACCCCTCCCTTTCCCAATATCTGGTGGCTGACTTCCCTGGTATCATACATGGGGTCCATCTGAACCGAGGTCTGGGGATCTTCTTCCTGCGCCACGTTGAGCGCTGTCGCTTCCTGCTCTTTGTCCTGCACCTGTCCTCCCCAGAACCCTGGACCCAGCTCCAGCACCTGCGTTTCGAGCTGGACCAGTACGAGCCGGACTCTCCCACTGGCCCCACGTTATCGTGGCCAACAAAATGGACCTGCCTGGGGCTCGGGGGAAAATGGATGCCCTCAGGGGCCACATGGCCCAAAGGGTGATCCCTGTGTCAGCCCTCACAGGCCAGAACACAGAGGAGCTGATAATCCACCTCAGGGAGCTGTATGATGTCTACCTGCAGACCCAGGGACAGGGCAGTGGGGAGGAAAAGCCCACCAGGTTGTAGGTCTGCCAGTGAAATGGAATGAAAGACGTCCATGCTTTTTCCTTTTCCTCACTGTTTAGCACCTACCAAATGTAGTTTGTTCATATTATAGGACTAAATAAATATTTATATAACTGAAATATGGTATTTATTTATGATTGAATGTGTTTAATTACACTTGATTCTGCATTGTTTTATTTACACAATGTACTATACTCATACTCATCACAACTGTACAGGGGTCAGTGCTGATGTCATCAGATAGTTACTGTGATGTCATATTTACTTGTTCAGGGTTTTCCCTTATAATATCAACATCACACATTTACCCTTTAGGATGTCTAGAAACTCTAATCAAAAATGCAAGTACGGGTACGTGTTAAACACTGGACAAGTCTTAAGTGGAATCCTTGGGACGTCTAACTCTGACGTGTCCCCGTTGAAGATGACATTTAAAACGGTTAAAGGTAAGGGTAGGGTAAGGTCGTCCCAAGGATTCCACTTAGCATCTGCCGTTAGACATTTGGTCTCAGCTATCAACTTCTATTTTAACAACATTTTCAGAGCCGGAATCTCAGGAATTCTCAGTGACACGTCTGTCACCCTCGCTAAAGGATTTTTCTATGTATTTCTCGGTGAAAAAAAACAACAGTGTGTTTGAGCTGACTTTTGACCTCTGTGCCCGGGGTCACACCATGGGTCACACACACTAGCGGATGTTTACTGTGTGCTGCTGCTGACTGGACTTCCAGAGGGCAGTGAGAGCGAGCAGGGTCAGGTCAGGCAGTTAGATGAGCAGTCAGGGCTGGCACACCATAGCTGCGTTTCATTCCACAAAACGTTTTCCTTCCCTCTGTCCTCATTTACTCCCCTCCACCGACCGAATAGAACTGGGCAGATGAAAGCAATATGACAGAAACTCAACCTGGTTTTAGAGCATTTCGTATTATTATGTATGTAAACCCGAGACACTCCACGAAGTATGATACAGTATGTTACGCTTCATATGGTATGTAGTAATTTGTGGATGTCCTTGACCCATTTCGTATTAAATGTTACGAATTACAATTCATATTATACAGTGGGGCAAAAAAAGTATTTAGTCAGCCACCAATTGTGCAAGTTCTCCCACTTAAAAAGATGAGAGAGGCCTGTAATTTTCATCATAGGTACACTTCAACTATGACAGACAAAATGAGAAGAAAAGAAATCCAGAAAATCACATTGTAGGATTTTTAATCAGTTTATTTGCAAATTATGGTGGAAAATAAGTATTTGGTCAATAACGAAAGTTTATCTCAATACTTTGTTATATACCCTTTGTTAGCAATGACAGAGGTCAAACGTTTTCTGTAAGTCTTCACAAGGTTTTCACACACTGTTGCTGGTATTTTGGCCCATTCCTCCATGCAGATCTCCTCTAGAGCAGTGATGTTTTGGGGCTGTTGCTGGGCAACACGGACTTTCAACTCCCTCCAAAGATTTTCTATGGGGTTGAGATCTGGAGACTGGCTAGGTCACTCCAGGACCTTGAAATGCTTCTTAGGAAGCCACTCCTTCGTTGCCCGGGCGGTGTGTTTGGGATCATTGTCATGCTGAAAGACCCAGCCACGTTTCATCTCCAATGCCCTTGCTGATGGAAGGAGGTTTTCACTCAAAATCTCACGATACATGGCCCCATTCATTCTTTCCTTTTCATGGATCAGTCGTCCTGGGTCCCTTTGCAGAAAAACAGCAACTTAGCATTCTTTGTCCTCCAAACACGACGAGTTGAGTTTATACCAAAAAGTAATATTTTGGTTTCATCTGACCATATGACATTCTCCCAATCTTCTTCTGGATCATCCAAATGCTCTCTAGCCAACTTCAGACGGGCCTGGACATGTACTGGCTTAAGCAGGGGGACACGTCTGGCACTGCAGGATTTGAGTCCCTAGCGGCATAGTGTGTTACTGATGGTAGGCTTTGTTACTTTGGTCCCAGCTCTCTACAGGTCATTTGCTAGGTCCCCCCCGTGTGGTTCTGGGATTTTTGCTCACCGTTCTTGTGATCATTTTGACCCCACAGGGTGAGATCTTGCGTGGAGCCCCAGATCGAGGGAGATTATCAGTGGTCTTGTATGTCTTCCATGTCTTCCATGTCCTAATAATTGCTCCCACAGTTTATTTCTTCAAACCAAGCTGCTTACCTATTGCAGATTCAGTCTTCCCAGCCTGGTGCAGGTCTACAATTTTGTTTCTGGTGTCCTTTGACAGCTCTTTGGTCTTGGCCATAGTGGAGTTTGGAGTGTGACTGTTTGAGGTTGTGGACAGGTGTCTTTTATACTGAAAATAAGTTCAAACAGGTGCCATTAATACAGGTAACGAGTGGAGGACAGAGGAGCCTCTTAAAGAAGAAGTTACATGTTTGTGAGAGCCAGAAATCTTGCTTATTTATTTTCCGCCATAATTTGCAAATAAATTCATAAGAAAATCCTACAATGTGATTTTCTGGATTTTTTTTTCTCATTTGATCTGTCATAGTCTGTCAAAATTACAGGCCTCTCTCATCTATTTAAGTGGGAAAACTTGCACAATTGGTGGCTGACTAAATACTTTTTTGCCCCACTGTATGTTTGCAAAACGTACAATATGGTACAAATTGCCGAAAGGTATGGTATGTTAAAGGAATCCTATGGAGGTGGCTAACATTAGTGAAGCTATGGTTAAGTTTAGGTGTTAGGTTAAGGGTTAGGGGAAGGGTTAGCTAAAAGGTTTAGGGGAATGGTTAGCTGACATGCTAAGTAGTTGCAAAGTAGCTAAAAAGTAGTTAGCAGTTGAAAAGTTGCTAATTAGCTTAAATGCTAAAGTTGTCTGATGAGATTCCAACTCACAACCTATGGGTTGCTAGACTTTTGCGTTATATGCCCGACTAACCACCCTACTTTAGTTTTTTTTCATTAAGTAACCATCTGTTTTATTATGTTATGGATGGGATTGGGTCCAGTTTGGGACAAAAACAAAACAACACCCAATCTAAACCAGAGTGGGTGCGCAAGCAGGTTTGGAGGAAAAATATTGGTGTTAACAGTGCAGGAGTAGAGGTCAATTGAAGAAGTTTATTTCCCCCCAGGTCTTTCTATGGGACCATTTGCTTCGTTCTACCTCACAAAGAAACACTATCATCAGTCTACACTCAGCCAATCGGAGTCAAATACAAAATGGACAAGGCCAATTATTCAGTAAGGGAGGGGGGCTGACAGCAGCTAAAGGAAAACAAGGTTTACAGGAGACTCACCAACCGATTGAATAAGTGACAGTAGACCTAATCAGCCAGTCGGATGAAGAACATTGAAATGCACATTAGCCAATGAGAGTTACACTGAGACAATAACTGGATCGAATTTAGACTAGCCATTCACAATAATGCCAGAGTGTGGAATATGCCGGAACACTGGCAGTGCATCCTGGGTAGAGGATGAACCTGGCTTAATTCATTAATCAAATATTGAGAGATGGCGGAGAAAAGAGAGAACGTTGGGAGAGAGAGCCGCTGGGCTGTGCCAAGCTTTTATCCTTGGGACAAATGAGAAATAGAATGTCAACGTTAACTGCTTCTGAATGATGTTATGTGTGTGAATGAGTTGAACACTGGTGTAGTGCAGCATGTTGAGCCTGGCCACTGCTACGGCTGTCTTTAAAGGATGACCCACGTCACCTGCCCTCAGGGCGCTGTTATTGTCTAGATGCTTGCAGCTGTATCAACGGAGTGGACCATTACAGCTCTGTGCTCGCCTGAGGTGAAGCAGGGTGCTTCCTCTCCACACGTGTATTTAATGAGGACATTGTTGACCTGTGATTAAGTATTGTTATTGATTAATTAAGTGTCATCATTTTTGTTTTGGTTATTTGATTTGGTTCTGCTTTTGAAGTGTCTTGTGTTCTCTCCTACAGGGCAGTATGTGAGGGGAACGGACGATGAGGGTGAGAAGTGGGCCAGAGTTCTCTGGGACTACCTTTGTCTGCACCAATCTCTGGAAAAGGCAAGCCTTCGTATCTGACTATATACACATAAGATACATTTTGACAGGATACATTTCAAATGGGATTCAAACTGAATTTTAAGTCGTGTAAAGCTACACACTTTTGGGAAGTCATGATTAGCTCATCTGGCTTCACCCAAAATAACATCATAATGAACTATCCTCTCTTACGATGATGTCTAATTCCATGTCATACTCATAGATTTTCTCTCTGTGTTTTGTAATAATCGATGCGGTCTCCTCTGTTCAAATTATGTCATAATTATGTATGTTCTCTCAGAGTGATGTCATAATAGGCCTGGGTTGCCATGACGTGCGTGTGACGGAGAGGTCAGCTGATCTCTTCCTGGAAGGATTGGCTCCTTGGCTGCTTTTGACTGGTTACTTAGGCAACCAGACTGCAGGTCAGCAAGACACTGGGCATCTTTCCCGCTATTTCTGTCTTTCTCTGTCCCTCTTTCTGCCCATGCAAGAAAACACACACACACACACGCATCAACGCACACATACCGTGTTTGTATGTTACTATCCAATGTCTCTAGTGTGTGTGTTGTGTGTTCCAGGTGTGTGGACGAGGCCAGAGGCTGACATGTTCTTGGATGCTGCTCTGAGGATGGGAGTGCCCAGGGGGAACATACTGCTGGAGACAGAGGCCACCAACACTGGGGAGAACATCCGCTTCTCCTACAGGCTGCTTAAGGAGAATAACATCCCAGGTGAGACTCTCCTCATTACAGACACAGCGATGGAGAAAAAAACAAACACTTTTACATGAAAGGCATCTGTTATTGGTGTGGCATTATTCTACAACTAAGGTGCAGAGGAGCACAACTGAATCACTGAAACACATTTTAGCCAAGCCGGGATTGTGTTGTTATGCTTATACAGAAGGCCTATGTGTATTTTTGTAATTTACCCATTAGTGATTGTGTTTGTCATGTGTCTATCCCAGCCCACAGGGTGATCCTGGTCCAGCGGCCCTTTACGGAGCGCAGGGTTTTCGCTACCTTCCTGCGCCAGTGGCATGACCAGGAGGAACACATGCATGCCATCGTCATCTCCTCCCAGATGGGAATCTCTGCCTACCCCCACCCCACTGTGGGCACTGCCACAGACCTCATCACGTGCATGCTAGGTACTCTGTCCACAATATCAAGACTTGTGTGTTTTCGATAGAACTTTAGACCATGTAAGATAGTAAGATAAATATGTCTATAATTATTCACAGGTCAGCAAGCCTCATCTTTCTAGTGCAGGAGTGTATGAATGCATTCAGAATCAAATATTCTGAAAGTCAGTATTTTTCCATTGCCAACCATTTCACTTAACGCAGTGTAGAAATAACAGACATGAGTATGATGCTATGTGTGAGGTTTACACGTTGTGCTTGTGTATTCCAGGTGTTCTAGAGAGGATCCGTGACAACCCACAGAAAGGCTTCCAGGTGGAACAGGAGATCACACCCAGGACTCTCACTGTCTACCAATGGCTCCTGCACGCTGGCTACATTCCCAAGTGAATGCACAACACACACGCCCATGCATGAACGCCTGCACACACTTCCACGCACTCACACTTGTCCCTACGTTTTGCTATGTTGATGCTGCTGATAAGTCGGGATGGTTGTGAATTGAACATTAAATCACAGTAAACGTATATTTTGGAAAGATGTTTGTTTCATTGAAACCGTGACTTGAGATGCATGAAAATATACCACAGAACTCTGCATTACTACGTAAGTAAAACAAAATGAATGTAAAACAATTACCTTTATTTACATACCAAAAAACACTTATAGAATATACTTTCAAAGCCAACACCAATACTAACATATAAATCAACCAGACTTCAGCGCAAAACTTTAAACCCAAGCTTTCATTGGTAATCCAAGCATGCCCCCATGTATATAGATGTTGTGGAACAGGTTGAGGGCTTCAAGTTCCTCGGAGTCCACATCACCAAGGAACTATCATGGTCCACACACATCAACACAGTCGTGAAGAGGGCCGACAACGCCTCTTCCTCCTCAGGAGGCTGAAAAGATTTGGCATGGCATAGGCTCTCAGATCCTCAAAAATGTCTACAACTGCACCATTGAGAATATCTTGACGGGGTGCATCACCGCTTGGTTTGGCAACTGTTTGGCATCCGACCACAAAGCGCTACAGAGGGTGGTGTGTACGGACCAGCACATCACTGGGGCCGAGCTCCCTGCCATCCAGGACCTCTATACCAGGCGGTGTCAGAGGAAGACCCTAACAAATGTCAAAGACTCCAGCCACCCAAATCATAGACTGTTCTCTCTGCTACCGCACGGCAAGCGGTACCGATGCACCAAGTCTGGAACCAACAGGACCCTGAACAGCTTCTACCCCCAAGCTATAAGACCTCTAAATAGTTAGTTAAACAGTTAACCAATAGCTACCCGGAATATCTGCATTGATTATTTTTGCACTAATCTCTTTTGACTCACCCCATACACTGCTGTTAGTTACTGTTTATTATCTATCCTGTTGCCTAGTCACTATATCCCTACCTGTATGTATATATCTACCTCAATTACTTCGTACCCCTGCACATTGACTCGGTACTGGTAACCCATGTATATAGCCAAGCCTTAATTATTTGTCTATTTAGTCCTTGTGTTATTGTTTTTATACTTTTTGACAAAAATAAATTCTACTATGTATATATTGTTTCACTGCATTGTTGGGAAGGGCCCGTAAGTAAGCAGTTCACTGTTAGTCTACACCTGTTGTTTACGAAGCGTGTGAAAAATACAATTTGATTTGGGAATCATCATAACCATCGTAGAAAACAATATTACACTATTCTGACTCAATGTATTTTCTGAAGATTAAAGAGGTAAGCGATGGTGTGGTATGTTCACTGTTAATTCACCTCTAAATTGCAGCCATCGCATTCATAAAAGCACAGAGCCAAGTCAATGCCATGCAAGTATTTTCCCACTACATGTCTCTCTCTGTGTGTGTTCTCAGTGGTCAATTTCATTGTTCTCCCTTCAACACTGAGTTCCATCTTGGTCTTTGTATTGATTGATCACTGATCTTCGTAGTCCTGTGTGCATTTGATGGTTTTATATGTGTGGCCGGTGACCTAGCCTGTTTAGCCAATGCTATCTAGCCAGTCCTGGCAGAGCCAAGATGGGCTTAGGATGCGCTGAGGTCTGCGGTGTTGCAGATGGAGGCCAGGGTGTTGAACCTGGGTCCCAGGTAGAGCAGCGTGTCCTGGTCGAAGAGGGTCTCAGGGATGGAAATAGCATCCAGCTGGAGGTCTGTCTCTAGGTCCCCCTCTTCAGCGTAGGGGTGCGGGGCATAGTCCCCCAGCTCCTCTCCTTGAACTTGCAGGGTGTACATCCTCTGGAGAAGGTGGAGAGATGGATGGAAGGAGGGCAGGAGGGAGGGAGAGATTGAAGTGAATGGAGGAGAGTTGTGGTCACAATAAGGTTAAATCGACAAAGAAGAAAACAGTTCAACTAGTACATAATAAAGAAATAACACAATTAGAACAGTTTTTTTTCTTTCATTGATTACAGCCATGACTGTTTGTGACTGTTGCACATTGTTACCTGATTCAGTTGGGTCATCAAGTGCCCGGATTTGTCGAGACAATTATCTTCTTCCCATGAGGAGTATCTTGTTCTTGTCTTCATTGATCTGCTCACCATTGACCCCTGAGTGATGAGAAACACAATATCACTACACACAGAACACACACACACACGTACAAACAACACAATGCAACATTAGTAAAAATTATTTTGAAACGATTTTGAAATACCTGTTCATAATAACCGTTGGAGCGTAATTTTGTGGGCGCACTCTGAAACAAGATGTTAAATGTTGCTGTAACACAGTGCCACTGAGAATTGAATGGATAGGGCAAAAATGCATAAAGGTAGTAGATTTATTTGATTGCTATAGCCTACCTTGCGTAGGGTGGTTCCTCGTTGAAACTCTCCCTGTTGTTGCTCTTGGTAGGAGGAGGAATACTTGGAATATCCTGAACGTACCTGTGCCCGCATACTGGCTGACTTCTGTACAGCCTGGGAAAATATATAATATTGACCTGTCATGGTTAAACAGTTTTCCATTTGTCAAATATGCCCAGTATGAACCAAAATAATTGATTGATTGAACATTGCAGGTTTCCTAACCGACATCCCCTTGATGGGTTGAAAAGCAGCTTTCGTTTCCACCTGGCTGTCCACTTGGAGTATGGTAGCCGTAGGCACCTGGGGTCATAAACAGCATATCATATCATTTCCAGAGAAGAACACATGATTGTAGTGATAGTAATGTTGTCTGTGGTTACCTTGCAATCAGTTCCTGGGATCTCAATGTTCGATTTGAGCAGATGTTCTCCATAGATTTCATCGAGAGGGATCAGCTTCAGATCTCTCTTAAAAGTCAACAGGAGAGACAACAGTAGAAAACCTAGGATGGACACACATTTTGATTAGATACAAATCTTCATTCACACTAACCTGTGCTGTTTTAAATGTATTTAGTGGGGGCCAATTTGCCAAATAAACACAAGGTGGCGATGTAGGCCAGTTTGTCTTTTCCACCAAACACAAGACTCAAAAGACTATATACCTAGTAGTAGCAACATGGCAGCAATGACAATCCCTACAGCACTCTCTCCAATCTTGGATCCAGTGGCCCTGCGCATGCGGCAGCTGGCCACCCTGGAGCAGTCACACACGGTGACGGACAGGTTGTGGAGGGCACCCTGACCCTGCAGGTCAAACACCTTCAGCAGCAGCTCGTGGTGACCTGCGTACACTGTGTTCTCCTTCACCAGGTTCACTGTGTAGCCTGGAGGGATGTGTAGTGAGAAAGAGAGACAGCAATAGCATTAGTTTAGCTAGTTGAGAACTGCATGAAGTATAGGCCTATAGTATTGAGAGACTTATGCCACATTCACATGCTAGTCGGAAATAGAAAACTCTGACATTTCTGACTTGCTAACTCGTTGTAGAAAGATGATTCCGAGTGTCCCACTTGGGAAGTATCAGAATCAACCAATAGGAAGCTCTATGCAAATAACTTACATTGATTTGAACTCGGAGGTTACGAGCATGTGAATGTGGCATGAGGCCTTCTTGTGCAAAAGCTACAGTTGAAGTTGGAAGTTTACATACACTTAGGTTGGAGGCATTAAAACTCATTTTTCACCCACTCTACAAATTTCTTGTTAACAAACTATAGTTTTGGCAAGTTGGTTAGGATGTCTACTTTAGGCATGACACAAGTAATTTTTCCAACAATTATTTACAGACAGATTATTTCACTTATTTCACTGTATCACAATTCCAGTGGGTCAGAGGTTTACACACACTAAGTTGACTGTTCCATAAAACAGCTTGGAAAATTCCAGAAAATTATGTCATGGCTTTAGACGCTTCTGAGGCTAATTGACATCATTTGAGTAAATTGAAGCTGTACCTGTGGATGTATTTCAAGACCTACCTTCAAACTCAGTGCCTCTTTGCTTGATATCATGGGAAAATCAAAATAAATCAGCCAAGACCTCAGAAAACAAATGGTAGACCTCCACAAGTCTGGTTCAACCTTGTGAGCAATTTCCACACGCCTGAAGGTACCACGTTCATTGGTACAAACGCAAGTATAAACACCATGGGACAACGCAGCCATCATACCCCTTGAAGGAGACGCGTTCTGTCTCCTAGCGATGAACGTGCTTTGGTGCGAAAAGTGCAAATCAATCTCAGAACAACAGCAAAGGACCTTCTGAAGATCTGGAGGAAACGGGTACAAAAGTATTTATATCCACAGTAAAACGAGTCCTACATCGACATAACCTGAAAGGCTGCTCAGCAAGGAAGAAGCCAGTGCTCCAAAACAAGACTAAGCCAGACTACGGTTTGCAACTGCACATGGGGACAAAGATCGTACTTTTTGGAGAAATGCAATCTGTGTTAGGCTTGCAAGCCGAAGAACACAATACCAACCGTGGAGCACGGTGGTGGCAGCATCATTTTGTGGGGGTGCTTTGCTGCAGGAGGGACTGGTGCACTTCACAAAATAGATGGCATCAAGAGGAGGGAAAATTATGTGGATATATTGAAGCAACATCTCAAGAGATCAGTCAGGAAGTTAAAGCTTGGTTGCAAATGGATCTTCCAAATGGACAATGACCCCAAGCACACTTCCAAAGTTGTGACAAAATGGCTTAAAGACAACAAAGTCAAGGTATTAGAGTGACCATCACAAAGCTCTGACCTCAATCCTATAGAAAATGTGTTGGCAGAACTGAAAAAGTGTGTGCGAGCAAGGAGGCCTACAAACCTGACTCCGTTACACCAGCTCTGTCAGGAGGAATGGGCCAAAATTCACCCAACATATTGTGAGAAGCTTGTGGAAGGCTACCCAAAATGTTTGTCCCAAGTTAAACAATTTAAAGGCAATGCTACCAAATACTAATTGAGTGTATGTAAACTTCTGACCCCCTGGGAATGTGATGAAAGAAATAAAAGCTGAAAAAAATAATTCTCTGTACTATTATTCTGAAATTTCAAATCAAAAATCAAATCAATTTTTATTTGTCACATACACATGGTTAGCAGATGTTAATGCGAGTGTAGTGAAATGCTTGTGCTTCTAGTTCCAACAATGCAGTAATAACCAACGAGTAATCTAACCTATCAATTTCACAACAACTACCTTCTACACACAAGTGTAAAGAGATGAAGAATATGTACATAAAAATATATGAATGAGTGATGGTACAGAACGGCATAAGCAAGATGCAGTAGATGGTATAGAGTACAGTATATACATATGAGATGAGTAATGTAGGTTATGTAAACATATAAAAGTGGCATTGTTTAAAGTGGCTAGTGATACATGTGTTACATAAAGACGGCAAGATGCAGTAGATGGTATAGAGTACAGTATGTACATACGAGATGAGTAGGGTATGTAAACATTATATTAAGGGGCATTGTTTAAAGTGGCAAGTGATACATTTTTACGTAAATTTTTCCATTATTAAAGTGGCTGGAGTTGAGTCAGTGTCTGGGCAGCAGCCACTCATTGTTAGTGGAAGCTGTTTAACAATCTGATGGCCTTGAGATAGAAGCTGTTTTTCAGTCTCTCGGTCCTTGCTTCGATGCACCTGTACTGACCTCGCTTTCTGGATGATAGCGGGGTGAACAGGCAGTGGCTCGGGTGGTTGTTGTCCTTGATGATCTTTATGACCTTCCTGTGACATCGGGAGGTGTAGGTGTCCTGGAGGGCAGGTAGTTTTCCCCCGGTAATGCGTTGTGCAGACCTCACTACCCTCTGGAGAGCCTTATGGTTGTGGGCGGAGCAGGTGCCGTACCAGGCGGTGATACAGCCCGACAGGATGCTCTCGATTGTGCATCTGTAAAAGTTTGTGGGTGCTTTTGGTGACAAGCCAAATTTCTTCAGCCTCCTGAGGTTTCTTCACCACGCTGTCTGTGTGGGTGGGCCAATTCAGTTTGTCCGTGATGTGTACGCCGAGTAACTTAAAACTTACTACCCACTCCACTACTGTCCTCAGCTGTTTCCTGAAGTCCACGATCATCTCCTTTGTTTTGTTGACGTTGAGTGTGAGGTTATTTTCCTGACACCACACTCCGAGGGCCCTCACCTTGTTCCTGTAGGCCGTCTCGTCGTTGTTGGTAATCAAGCCTACCACTGTAGTGTCGTCTGCAAACTTGATGATTGAGTTGGAGGCGTGTATGGCCAAGCAGTCGTGGGTGAACAGAGAGTACAGGAGAGGGCTCAGAACGCACCCTTGTGGGGCCCCAGTGTTGAGGATCAGTGGGGTGGAGATGTTGTTAGCTACCCTCACCACCTGGGGGCGGCACGTCAGGAAGTCCAGTACCCAGTTGCACAGGGTGGGGTCGAGACCCAGGGTCTCGAGCTTGATGACGAGACTGGAGGTTACTATGGTGTTAAATGCTGAGCTGTAGTCGATGAACAGCATTCTCACATAGGTATTCCTCTTGTCCAGATGGGTTAGGGCAGTGTGCAGTGTGGTTGCGATTGCGTCGTCTGTGGACCTATTGGGGTGGTAAGCAAATTGGAGTCGGTCTAGGGTGTCAGGTAGGGTGGAGGTGATATGGTCCTTGACTAGCCTCTCAAAGCACTTCATGATGACGGGAGTGAGTGCTTTCTTGGGAACAGGAACAATGGTGGCCCTCTTGAAGCATGTGGGAACAGCAGACTGTGTTAAGGATTGATTGAATATCTCCGTAAACACACCAGCCAGCTGGTCTGCACATGCTCTGAGGACGCAGCTGGGAATGCTATCTGGGCCTGCAGCCTTGGGAGGGTTAACACGTTTAAATG
Organism: Oncorhynchus kisutch; assembly: GCF_002021735.2. Lineage (NCBI taxonomy): Eukaryota > Metazoa > Chordata > Actinopteri > Salmoniformes > Salmonidae > Oncorhynchus > Oncorhynchus kisutch. The sequence continues at coordinate 47,461,022 of NC_034190.2, read as the reverse complement.
TTTTACTCACGTCGGCTTCAGTGAAGGAGAGTCCACAGGTTTGGGTAGCGGGCCGTGTCAGTGGCACTGTATTGTCCTCAAAGCGAGCAAAGAAGTTGTTTAGTCTGTCTGGGAGCAAGACATCCTGGTCCGCGACAGGGCTGGTTTTCTTTTTGTAATCCGTGATTGACTGTAGACCCTGCCACATACCTCGTGTCTGAGCAGTTGAATTGCGACTCTACTTTGTCTCTATACTGACGCTTAGCTTGTTTGATTGCCTTGCGGAGGGAATAGCTACACTGTTTGTATTCGGTCATGTTTCCGGTCACCTTGCCCTGGTTAAAAGTAGTGGTTCGCGCTTTCAGTTTCGCACAAATGCTGCCATCAATCCACGGTTTCTTGTTTGTGAATGTTTTAATAGTTTCTGTGGTTACGACATCGCCGATGCACTTGCTAATAAACTCGCTCACCGAATCAGCGTATTCGTCAATGTTGTTGTTTGACGCAATGCAGAACATATCCCAATCCACGTGATCGAAGCAATCTTGAAGTGTGGAATCAGATTGGTCGGACCAGCGTTGAACAGACCTGAGCGCGGGAGCTTCCTGTTTTAGTCTCTGTCTATAGGCTGGGAGCAACAAAATGGAGTCGTGGTCAGCTTTTCCAAAAGGAGGGCGTGGGAGGGTGTTATATGCGCCGCGGAAGTTAGAATAACAATAATCCAGGGTTTTACCAGCCCTGGTAGCACAATCAATATGCTGATAAAATTTAGGGAGTCTTGTTTTCAGATTAGCCTCAGGATATGTGGTTTCCAGTTTACATAGAGTCAAATAAAGTTAGATCAGGGCTGCCGATGTGTCTGCTTGGGGGGGAATATAATGCGGATGTGATTATAATCAAAGAGAATTCTCTTGGTAGATAATGCGGTCGACATTTGATTGGGAGGAATTCTAAGTCAGGTGAACAGAAGGACTTTGAGTTCCTATATGTTGTTATGATCACACCACGTCTCGTTAATCATAAGGCATACCAGAAAGATGCTTGTTTCTGTCGGCGCGATGCGTGAAGAAACCAGATGGCTGTACCGACTCTGATAGCGTGTCTCGAGTGAGCCATGTTTCCGCGAAGCAAAGAACGTTACAGTCTCTTATGTCTCTCTGGAATGCTACCCTTGCTCGGATTTCATCAACCTTGTTGTCAAAAGACTGGACATTGGCGAGGAGTATGCTCGGGAGCGGTGCGCAATGTGCCCGTCTCCCGAGCCTGACCAGAAGACTGCTTCATCGGCCCCTTTTACGGCGACGTTGTTTTGGTTCGCCGGCTGGGATCCGATACATTGTCCTGGGTGGTGGGAAAAACACATGATCCGCTTCGGGAAAGTCGTATTCCTGGTCGTAATGGTGAGTTGTTTTTATATCCAGTAGTGCCTCCCGACTGTATGTAATAAAACCTAAGATTACCTGGGGTACTAATGTAAGAAATAACATAAATACTGCAGTTTCCCAGGAACGCGAAACGAGGCAGCCATCTCTGTCGGCTCCGGAAGTTAGTTTCACATTCAGTTGTTGATTCTTCACAAAAAAATACAGTTTTATATCTTTATGTTTGAAGCCTGAAATGTGGCAAAAGGTCGCAAAGTTCAAGGGGGCCGAATACTTTCGCAAGGCACTGTATTTGGCTAAGGTGTATGTAAACTTCCGACTTCAACTGTAGGTATGTAGAGAGTAAAAGAGCCCATATGGAATAACGTATAATGAATGAGAGGTCAGATAGAGTGTCCGAGACATTTATGAGGAGGAAAACCACACCGTTGTCGGGGTCAATCCTCCACTTGCCCTTGACATCGTCCCCTTGGAGCTGGAAGTAGAAGGGTCCGCTGTAGGGTTCTTCATCCAGGTCGTAGGCTGTGATGTTGACCTCGGTGTGCTCATCTGAAAGACACATGTCCATGGTGGCCATCTCAAGCTCCGGAAGGTTGTCATTCTGGTCCTTTATGTGGATGTTGAGCGTTCCAGTTCCGGTCATGGGAGGCTGGCCTGTCAATCAGAGAAACTCTCAACTGACACATGCTGGTGGGACCGTGGATGATATACCGATACAGTGTTATTTGACTGATTTTGGTATAATTTACTGTATTGGAATAGTACTTTTTATAGTTCTTACCATCATCAATAGCAAACACTGTCACTTGATAGACATTGTCCTTCACGTAAGGTGACTCTCGGTCTAAGATCTTAGTTGTGGTTATTTTGCCGGTCTTTGTGTCTACTGCCACACAGTCACAAGGGTCCTTTCCTTTCACGTACCTAAAATACATGGTTTGGGCATGTAAGATGTGTTTTCGACTACAGGTCTAGCAAAAGGTTGGCTTGGTTGGCCTGATTGGCTTCAAGAGTGTGCATCATCACAACATATGATCTAGGTATGACACTTTTAGTAGAAGTTTTATAAAAATCAAGAATGATCTGTGGTTTGAGGTCAAATTAATTATAGTAATAAATTGGTAATGAACTGTAAAAAAAACAATGAGAACTGGCCTAGATTTCCAGTCTAGCTTGATAAACCAGTAGGAGGTGCTGCAGAACTGTACAGTAGGAGATAGAACAGAAGTCCCACTGAAGGGTGGGTTAAATGCATCCCCAGTCTTACTTGAAGGTGTAGCCATGGTTCCTGTCCAGATCGATGGCAGTGAACGTCTCCAGGTACCAGCCAACCTCCACATTCTCCTCCACCATCACATTTTTGATGGCGGGGGTGAAGATTGGCGGGTCGTTGATGTCCTCCACCGTGACCGTCAAATGGCGGATGGACAGCAGGGCCCGTTCACCTGTCAAAGATACTGTGGTGACCACATCCCACAGGCCCATGGCAGGACGACCTTTGACCTTACAAGAGAAGTAGGGCACCTCGTTCTCTACACTGACTGACAGGTTCCTCTGAGAGCCATCCTTGTAGTCCAGAGGCTACCAGGAGACAGAGAGAGAATGTGGTTTACGGAAGGATGATTTAGTGTTTCGTCAAACAAATGGATACAGGGATATGATTATTGCAACCACATCTATGAGCACAGTTCATCAGATACTACTCCAACTAATACTACAGGTCTGCTATTAGTTTGATTGCAACAACAACAACAAAAATATGATTAATAGAACCACAACTTTAAAAATGTAAATTGCAGAAAATCTGAAAGTCTCACATGACATAAATTATCTTATTTAGGAGGCATTAACTTATTTGATAGGGAACAGACCTTTTCAACAAACAAGACTCCTTCGTTGGTGTCTGGATCCGTGGTGATTCTGAAGTTCTGGTCCTTGTCTCCGTGGATAGTGTATTTGGCCTTCCAGGCTACAGTACCTTTGGAATCTTGGTCTAAAACCTGGAGCCGAAGAATTGGTACATCACCTCTGTCTCTCTCCTTGATGCTTCCTGCACCCTGAAATAATATAATATCCCAGGAGGATGGTACATTATAAGAGGGATATAGTTGTGGTTCCGGAGAATCATTAATATATTTGAACAAATACCTCCACCACATCTTGTGATAAAGTGAAGAGGATAGAATCATTTTGCCCACCGTTTGCCCAGTGAAGACAGGCAGATTGTTGTTTCCATCTTCTATATTGATGATGTTTGTACAGGTGCTGGAGAGCTGAACCACCTCTCCACGATCTTTAGCCTCCACCAGGATGGTGTATTTCTTTGATTTCTGAAGTGTGGAAGATTGAAACAATCACACTATAGTTGAAAGTTAATGAATGAAAGATTATAGACATAAATAGAGGCACCTCTTACCTCGTACTCCAGACACCCTTTGAATTTGATGATTCCAGTCAGATCACTTTGCTCAAGGAAGAACTCCAGGTTGTCTGGGGGCGTAGGGGTGATGGAGACAATCTTCAGGTCAAAGGTGCCATTGTTTGTGCTGCTTTGATCTTTATCTGTTGCAACTACAGCTGTCACGAAATCTCCTGATATGAGAGGAAACAGAGAGTCATGGTTTCAGAGGCTCCAATTCAACCAATCATAGATAAAGGACAACCACATTGCAGGTTCACTCAAAATACTTACTCTGTATGTTTCGCAGCAAAATCCGTTTGTCAATGTCTGCAATTTGTGTCGATTTTAAAGTAACTGTCCGTTGAAAATCTCACTTTTAAAAGTGTATATTCTGTTAACTCATACCCAAATTGTGTTGTTGACTCAGCCTATACTCATATGTGTGGCCAAATAATAAATTGGAGAATGAAACACTTTAAAAAAAAAACATCTAAAAACAGACTGCTTCAAAAATGCTTGCTATTTCCTCATAGAGGTTGATGTCATCGTCCAGATGAGGATTAGCTGGCCAATCTGTGGTCTACTCCATTTAATATTTTTAATGACCAGTATACGCCCACACCATTTTGTTGTTGGGGTACGTCCACACCATTCCAACACAGAACAGTTGCGTTTTAACATACTTTAAAAAATGAAAACTATTTCACTCATATTGTAAATAATTATAGTTCATATTTCAAAGAACTGGAAACACTTAACAGTTACATTAACAATACATCCTAAACATTCTGAGGGAACACACAGTGTGGTTTTCTTTTATCCGCAATAAATGAAGGCAGCGAGAATAAAAGAAAAGAGAAAGAAAGAAAGACACAAACAAATATAATATTTTACCTTGTGAAGTAGACTCGTTCAGCTTGATGGTGTAAGTGTTCCTCTGGAAAACTGGGGGGTTGTCATTGATGTCTAGAATCACCACCTCCACTCCCAGCCGGGTGTCCACTGCATTATTGGATGTATCTCGGGCCTCAAATGTCAGCTGTAGTCCCATGTGATAAGGAAGACGTGAATCAATCCACCAGTCATTCAACCAACCAACCAATCAATACATCAACCAATCAAGCAAACTATCGAGCTATCAAGCAATACATTTAATAAGAACTAAACCAAAATAAAATAACACAACGCAATACCCATAACAGAAGAAAATACATTTCAATATACACTGCTCAAAAAAATAGAGGGAACACTTAAACAACATAATGTAACTCCAAGTCAATCACACTTCTGCGAAATCAAACTGTCCACTTAGGAAGCAACACTGATTGACAATAAATGTCACATGCTGTTGTGCAAATGGAATAGACAACAGGTAGAAATGATATGCAATTAGCAAGACACCCCCAATAAAGGAATGGTTCTGCAGGTGGTGACCACAGACCACTTCTCAGTTCCTATGCTTCCTGGCTGATGTTTTGGTCACTTTTGAAAGCTGGCGGTGCTTTCACTCTAGTGGTAGCATGAGATGGAGTCTACAACCCACACAAGTGGCTCAGGTAGTGCAGCTCATCCAGGATGGCACATCAATGCAAGCTGTGGCAAGAAGGTTTGCTGTGTCTGTCAGCGTAGTGTCCAGAGCATGGAGGCGCTACCAGGAGACAGCCCAGTACATCAGGAGACGTGGAGGAGGCCGTAGGAGGGCAACAACCCAGCAGCAGGACCGCTACCTCCGACTTTGTGCAAGGAGGAGCAGGAGGAGCACTGCCAGAACCCTGCAAATGTGCATGTGTCTGCTCAAACGGTCAGAAACAGACGCCATGAGGGTGGTATGAGGGCCCGACGACCACAGGTGGGGGTTGTGCTTACAGACCAACACCGTGCAGGACGTTTGGCATTAGCCAGAGAACACCAAGATTGGCAAATTCGCCACTGGTGCCCTGTGCTCTTCACAGTTGAAAGCAGGTTCACACTGAGCACATGTGACAGACGTGACAGTCTGGAGACGCCGTGGAGAACGTTCTGCTGCCTGCAACATCCTCCAGCATGACCGGTTTGGCAGTGGGTCAGTCATGGTGTGGGGTGGCATTTCTTTGGGGGGCCGCACAGCCCTCAATGTGCTCGCCAGAGGTAGCCTGACTGCCATTAGGTACCGAGATGAGATCCTCAGGCCCCTTGTGAGACCATGTGCTGGTGCGGTTCGCCCTGGGTTCCTCCTAATGCAAGACAATGCTAGACCTCATGTGGCTGGAGTGTGTCAGCAGTTCCTGCAAGAGGAAGGCATTGATGCTATGGACTGGCCCGCCCGTTCCCCAGACCTGAATCCAATTGAGCACATCTGGGACATCATGTCTCGCTCCATCCACCAACGCCTCATTGCACCACAGACTGTCCAGGAGTTGGCGGATGCTTTAGTCCAGGTCTGGGAGGAGAACCCTCAGGAGACCATCCGCCACCTCATCAGGAGCATGCCCAGGCGTTGTAGGGAGGTCATACAGGCATGTGGAGGCCACACACACTACTGAGCCTCATTTTGACTTGTTTTAAGGACATCAAAGTTGGATCAGCCTGTAGTGTGGTTTTCCACTTTCATTTTGAGTGTGACTCCAAATCCAGACTTCCATGGGTTGATGAAATTTGATTTCCATTGATAATTTTTGTGTGATTTTGTTGTCAGCACATTCAACTATGTAAAGAAAAAAGTATTTAATAAGAATATTTCATTAATTCAGATCTAGGATGTGTTATTTTAGTATTCCCTTTATTTTTTTGAGCAGTGTATTTAATGTAATGTAAAATGTAGTTCCAATACATGTAGATACATTTGGGCTATAAGCAAAAAACAAATGCTCATCCAGCAGCGGCACTCCTATTGGCAGGGGACTTTAATGCAGGCAAATTTAAATCCGTTTTACCTCATTTCTACCAGCATGTCACATGTACAACCAGAGGAAAACAAACTCTAGACCACCTTTACTCCACATACAGAGACGCATACAAAACTCTCCCTCACTCTCCATTTGGCAAATCTGACCATAATTCTATCCTCCTGATTCCTGCTTAAAAGCAAAAACTAAAGCAGGAAGTACCAGTGACTCACTCAATGTAGAAGAGGTCAGATGACACGGGTGCTACGCTACAGGACTAATTTTGCTAGCACAGACTGGAATATGTTCTGGGATTCATCCAATGGCATTGAGGAGTATACCACCTCAGTCACCGGCTTCATCATTAAGTGCATTGACGACGTCATCCCCACAGTGACCGTACGTACATATCCCAACCAGAAGCCATAGATTACAGGCAACATTCGCACGGAGCTAAAGGCTAGAGCTGCCGCTTTCAAGGAGCTGGACACTAATCCGGACGCTTATAAGAAATACCACTATGCCCACAGACAAACCATCAAACAGGCAAAGCATCAATACAGGACTAAGATTGAATCCTACTACACTGGAACTGACGCTCGTCGGAGGTGACAGGGCTTGAAAATAGTACGGACTTACAAAGGGAAACCCAGTCACAAGATGGCCAGTAACGCGAGCCTACTAGACGAGCTAAATGCCTTTGTTGCTCACTTTGAGGCAAGCAACACTGAAGCACGCATTAGAGCACCAGCTGTTTCGGACGACTGTGCGATCATGCTCTCTGATGTGAGCAAGACCTTTAAACAGTTCAACGTTCACAAAGCCGTGCGGCCAGACGGATTTCCAGGACATGTACTCAAAGCATGCGTGATCAACTGGCAAGTGTCTTCACTGACATTTTCAACCTCTCCCTGACCAAGTCTGTAATACCTACATGTTTCAAACAGACCACCATAGTCCCTGTGCCCAAGTTAGGGAAGGTAACCTGGCTAAATGATTACCGCCCCATAGCACTCACGTCGGAAGCCATGAAGTGCTTTGAAAGGCTGGTCATGGCTCACATCAACACCATCATGCCGGAAACCCTAGACCCATTCCAATTCGCATACCGCCTCAACAGATCCACAGATGATGCGATCTCAATCACACTCCACACATCCCATTTCCCTACTGGACAAAAGGAACACCTATGTGAGAATGCTTTTCATTGACTACAGCTCAGCATTCAACACCATAGTGCCAACAATGCTCATCACTAAGCTAAGGAACTAAACACCTCCCTCTGCAACTGCATCCTGGACTTCCTGACAGGCCGCCACCAGGTGGTAAGTGTAGGCAGCAACACATCTGCCACACTGATCGTCAACACCTGGGCTCCTCAGGGGTGCGTGCTTAGTCCCCTCCTCTACTCCCTGTTCACCCACAGCTGCATGGCCAAGCACGACTTCTACACCATCATTAAGTTTGCTGACGACACAAAAGTGGTAGGCCTTCACCGACAATGATGAGACAGCCTATAGGGAGGAGGTCAGAGACCTGGCAGTGTCGTGCCAGGACAACAACCTCTCCCTCAATGTGAGCAAGACAAAGGATCTGATCGTGGACTATAGGAAAAGGAGGGCTGAACAGGCCCCCATTAACATCGACGGGGCTGTAGTGGAGCGGGTCAAGAGTTTCAAGTTCCTTGGTGTCCAAATCACCAACGAACTATCATGGTCCAAAGACAGTTGTGAAGAGGTAACAACAACACATTTTCCCCCTCAGGAGACTGAAAAGATTTGTCATGGGTCCCCGGGTACTACAGAGGGTTGTGTGTACGGCCCAGTACATCCCTGGGGCCAAGCTTCCTGCCATTCAGGACCTATATACAAGGTGGTGTCCGAGGAATATTATGTTATTTGTCACATGCTTTGTAAACAACAGGTGTATACTAACGGTGAAATGCTTACTTTATGTGCCATTGCCAACAATGCAGAGATATATAATATCGAGAAATAATAGAAAAGTAAAACATGGAATAATAAATGTAATGATAAATACACAATGAGTAATGATAAGAGACATTTATGCGTGATCCGAAATTGTGGTCGGACTTTCCGTATGGAGGGTGTGGCGCAATTAAGGAGCCTCCGGAGGCATGCATAGGCTAAGTTTAGCTGCGTACTGCATCACCGTGTAGCTCCCACTTTTTTTTTTCAATGCGGAAGGCTCCGACTAGTTTCGCATTGACATGATTGGTTGACGGTAGGTGGGGGCAGGAGGTCCTATGTAACACAAACTCATTTCCTTGACAACATCTTTCACCACAGCGCTGCACTGCTCCATGAACTGCAAGAAGTATGAATGCAGACGTCGAATTGGCCATGCAGCACCTTTAACTTGGCTATATACACGGGGTACCAGTGCCGAGTCATTGTGCAGGGGTACGAGGTCATAAGCTAGTTACAGTTGAAGTCGGAAGTTTACATACACTTAGGTTGGAGTCATTAAAACTCATTTTTCAACCCCTCCACAAATTTCTTGTTAACAAACTACAGTTTTGGCAAGTCAGTTAGGACTTCTACTTTGACACAAGTAATTTTTCCAACAATGGTTTACAGACAGATTATTTCACTTATAATTCACTGTATTGCAATTCCAGTGGGTCAGAAGTTTACATACACTAAGTTGACTCTGCCTTTAAACAGCTTGAACAATTCCAGAAAATTCCAGAAAACGCTTCTGAGCCTAATTGACATAATTTGAGTAAATTGGTGCTGTCCCTGTGGACGTATTTCAAGGCGTACCTTCAAACTCAGTGCCTCTTTGCTTGACATCATGAGATAATCAAAAGAAATCAGCCAAGACCTCATATAAAAATGGTAGACCGCCACAAGTCTGGTTCATCTTTGGGATGATCTTTGGTGCAAAAAGTGCAAATCAATCCCTGAACAACAGCAAAGGACCTTGTGAAGATCTGGAGGAAACAGGTACAAAAGTATCCATATCCACAGTAAAACGAGTCCTACATCGACATAACCTGAAAGGCCGCTCAGGAAGGAAGATGCCACTGCTCCAAAACCGCCATAAAAAAGCTAGACTACGGTTTGCAACTGCACATGGGGACAAAGATCGTACTGTTTGGAGAAATGTAACAAAAAAGGAAAAAGGAGGATGCTTGCAAGCCGAAGAACACCATCCCAACCGTGAAGCACGGGGGTGGCAGCATCATGTTGTGGGAGTGCTTTGCTGCAGGAGGGACTGTTACACTTCACAAAATAGATGTCATCATTGATGAATGCAAATTGTGTGGATATATTGAAGCAACATCACAAGACATCCGTCAGGAATTAATGCTTGGTCGCAAATGGGTCTTCCAAATGGACAATGACCCCAAACATACTTCCAAAGTTGTGGCAAAATGGCTTAAGGACAACAAAGTCAAGGTATTGGAGTGGCCATCACAAATCCCTGACCTCAATCCCATAGAAAATGCGTGGGCAGAACTGAAAAAGCGTGTGCTAGCAAGGAGGCCTACAAACCTGACTCAGTTACACCAGCTCTGTCAGGAGGAATGGGCCAAAATTCACCCAACTTATTGTGGGAAGCTTGTGGAAGGCTACCCGAAATGTTTGACCCAAGTTAAACAATTTAAAGGCAATGCTACCAAATACTAATTGAGTGTATGTAAACTTCTGACCCCCTGGGAATGTGATGAAAGTAATAGAAGCTGAAATAAATCATTCTCTCTACTATTATTCTGACATTTCACATTCTTAAAACAAAGTGGTGATCCTAACTTTTACTAAGATTAAATGTCAGGAATTTTGAGAAACTGAGTTTAAATGTATTTGGCTAAGGTGTATGTAAACTTCCGACTTCAACTGTATGTACATATAACTAGGAATAAAGTGACAGATTTTAAACACCAACAGCAGCATATACAGTGGGGCAAAAAAGTATTTAGTCAGCCACCAATTGTGCATGTTCTCCCACTTAAAAAGATGAGAGAGGCCTGTAATTTTCATCATAGGTACACTTCAACTATGACAGACAAAATTAGATTTTTTTTCTCCAGAAAATCACATTGTAGGATTTTTAATGAATTTATTTGCAAGTGGAAAATACGTTTTTGGTCACCTACAAACAACCAAGATTTCTGGCTCTCACAGACCTGTAACTTCTTCTTTAAGAGGCTCCTCTGTCCTCCACTCGTTACCTGTATTAATGGCACCTGTTTGAACTTGTTTTCAGTATAAAAGACAACTGTCCACAACCTCAAACAGTCACACTCCAAACTCCACTATGGCCAAGACCAAAGAGCTGTCAAAGGACACCAGAAACAAAATTGTAGACCTGCACCAGGCTGGGAAGACTGAATCTGCAATAGGGAAGCAGCTTGGTTTGAAGAAATAAACTGTGGGAGCAATTATTAGGACATGGAAGACATGGAAGACATACAAGACCACTGATAATCTCCCTCGATCTGGGGCTCCACGCAAGATCTCACCCTGTGGGGTCAAAATGATCACAAGGTGAGCAAAAATCCCAGAACCACACAGGGGGGACCTAGTGAATGACCTGCAGAGAGCTGGGACCAAAGTAACAAAGCCTACCATCAGTAACACACTACGCCACCAGGGACTCAAGTCCTGCAGTGCCAGCCGTGTCCCCTTGCTTAAGCCAGTACATGTCCAGGCCCGTCTGAAGTTTGCTAGAGAGCATTTGGATGATCCAGAAGAAGATTGGGAGAATGTCATATGGTCAGATGAAACCAAAATATAACTTTTTGGTAAAAACTCAACTCGTCGTGTTTGGAGGACAAAGAATGTTGAGTTGCATCCAAAGAACACCATACCTACTGTGAAGCATGGGGGTGGAAACATCATGCTTTGGGGCTGTTTTTCTGCAAAGGGACCAGGACAACTGATCCGTGTAAAGGAAAGAATGAATGGGGCTATGTATCGTGAGATTTTGAGTGAAAACATCCTTCCATCAGCAAGGGCATTGAAGATGAAACGTGGCTGGGTCTTTCAGCATGACAATGATCCCAAACACACCGCCCGGGCAACGAAGGAGTGGCTTCGTAAGAAGCATTTCAAGGTCCTGGAGTGGCCTAGCCAGTCTCCAGATCTCAACCCCATAGAAAATCTTTGGAGGGAGTTGAAAGTCCGTGTTGCCCAGCAACAGCCCCAAAACATCACTGCTCCAGAGGAGATCTGCATGGAGGAATGGGCCAAAATACCAGCAACAGTGTGTGAAAACCTTGTGAAGACTTACAGAAAACGTTTGACTTCTGTCATTGCCAACAAAGGGTATATAACAAAGTATTGAGATAAACTTTTGTTATTGACCAAATACTTATTTTCCACCATAATCTGCAAATATATTCATAAAAAATCCAACAATGTGATTTTCTGGATTTTTTTCAAATTTTATCTGTCATAGTTGAAGTGTACATTTGATGAAACTTACAGGCCTCTCTCATGTTTTTAAGTGGGAGAACTTGCACAATTGGCAAGTTAGCGGGACGAGGCGGGACGAGGCGTTGTCGTGTCCTCTTCAAGACTGTGTTGGCGTGTGTAGACCATGATAGATCCTCAGTGATGTGGACACCGAGGACCCTCTCCACTACAGCCCGTCGATGCTTGCCCCCATTTCAGTTTCCTGAAGTCTACAATCAGCTCCTTTGTCTTACTGAAGTTGAGGTGGAGGTTGTTGTCCTGGCACCACACTGCCAGGTCTCTGATCTCCTCCGTATAGGCTGTCTCAATGTAATATGTGTTATCGGCCTTTGTGTCGTCGGCAAACTATTGGGGTCTTGCATGGCCACGCAGTCGTGGGAGTACAGGAGGGGACTAAGCACGAACCCATGAGGGGCCCCTGTGTTGAAGTTCAGTATGGGGGATGGGTTGTTGTCTAGCCTCGCCACCTGGGGGTGGCCCGTCAGGAAGTCCAGGATCCAGTTGTAGAGGGAGGTGTTTAGTCCCGGGGTCCTGAGCTTAGTGATAAGCTTGGATGGCACTATGATTTTGAAAGCTGAGATGTAGTCAAAGAACATCAATCTCACATAGGTAGACGTTCCTCTAAGTGGAAAAGAACAACCATGTGTCATGATTAGACAGTGAAAAAGACACCAATTTCTTTAAGAATTTATTTAAACAGTTAAAGCAAATTTACCAACATTTCTGAAAATAGATATATAGTGTTTTGCAATGGTGTAAATTACTTGAGTAAAACTATTTTAAAGTACTACTTAAGTAGTTTTCTGGGGTATCTGTACTTTACTTTACTATGAGATATATACAGTATGTTTTTTGTTTTACTTCACTACATTCCTAAAGAAAATGAATGTACTTTTTCCCTGACAGCCAAAAGTACTCATCACATTTCGACAGGAAAATGGTCCCATTCACACACTTATCAAGAGAACATCCCTGGTCATCCCTACTGCGTCTGATCTGGCAGACTCATTAAACATAAATGCTTTGTTTGTAAATGTCTGAGTGTGGGAGTGTGCCCCTGGCTATCCGAAAAGAAAAAAGCAAATTGTGCCATCTGGCTTGCTTAATAAAAGGAATGTGAAATGATTTATACTTTTGCTAAGTACTTTTAGGCAATTCCATTTACTTTTGATACTTAAGTATATTTAAAACCACGTTGTATTTTACTGGGTGTCTTTCACTTTACCTTGAGTCATTTTCTATTAATTAAGGTATCTGTACTTTTACTCTATCATGACAATTGAATACCTTTTCCACAGCTGGTGTTTTGGAATTCAACTCTTCAAGTGTCTCTCTTCAGTTGAATTTTTTATTTTTATTTATTTTATTTTATTTTACCTTTATTTAACCAGGTAGGCAAGTTGAGAACAAGTTCTCATTTACAATTGCGACCTGGCCAAGATAAAGCAAAGCAGTTCGACAGATACAACGACACAGAGTTACACATGGAGTAAAAACAAACATACAGTCAATAATACAGTATAAACAAGTCTAAATACGATGTGAGCAAATGAGGTGAGAAGGGAGGTAAAGGCAAAAAAGGCCATGGTGGCAAAGTAAATACAATATAGCAAGTAAAACACTGGAATGGTAGTTTTGAAATGGAAGAATGTGCAAAGTAGAAATAAAAATAATGGGGTGCAAAGGAGCAAAATAAATATATAAATAAAATATAGTAGGGAAAGAGGTAGTTGTTTGGGCTAAATTATAGATGGGCTATGTACAGGTGCAGTAATCTGTGAGCTGCTCTGACAGTTGGTGCTTAAAGCTAGTGAGGGAGATAAGTGTTTCCAGTTTCAGAGATTTTTGTAGTTCGTTCCAGTCATTGGCAGCAGAGAACTGGAAGGAGAGGCGGCCAAAGAAAGAATTGGTTTTGGGGGTGACTAGAGAGATATACCTGCTGGAGCGTGTGCTACAGGTGGGAGATGCTATGGTGACCAGCGAGCTGAGATAAGGAGGGACTTTACCTAGCAGGGTCTTGTAGATGACATGGAGCCAGTGGGTTTGGCGACGTGGGCCAGCCAACGAGAGCGTACAGGTCGCAATGGTGGGTAGTATATGGGGCTTTGGTGACAAAACGGATTGCACTGTGATAGACTGCATCCAATTTGTTGAGTAGGGTATTAGAGGCTATTTTGTAAATGACATCGCCAAAGTCGAGGATTGGTAGGATGGTCAGTTTTACAAGGGTATGTTTGGCAGCATGAGTGAAGGATGCTTTGTTGCGAAATAGGAAGCCAATTCTAGATTTAACTTTGGATTGGAGATGTTTGATATGGGTCTGGAAGGAGAGTTTACAGTCTAACCAGACACCTAAGTATTTGTAGTTGTCCACGTATTCTAAGTCAGAGCCGTTCAGAGTAGTAATGTTGGACAGGCGGGTAGGTGCAGGTAGCGATCGGTTGAAGAGCATGCATTTAGTTTTACTTGTATTGAAGAGCAATTGGAGGCCACGGAAGGAGAGTTGTATGGCATTGAAGCTTGCCTGGAGGGTTGTTAACACAGTGTCCAAAGAAGGGCCGGAAGTATACAGAATGGTGTCGTCTGCGTAGAGGTGGATCAGAGACTCACCAGCAGCAAGAGCGACCTCATTGATGTATACAGAGAAGAGAGTCGGTCCAAGAATTGAACCCTGTGGCACCCCCATAGAGACTGCCAGAGGTCCGGACAGCAGACCCTCCGATTTGACACACTGAACTCTATCAGAGAAGTAGTTGGTGAACCAGGCGAGACAATCATTTGAGAAACCAAGGCTGTTGAGTCTGCCGATGAGGATGTGGTGATTGACAGAGTCGAAAGCCTTGGCCAGATCAATGAATACGGCTGCACAGTAATGTTTCTTATCGATTGTCGATATCGTTTAGGACCTTGAGCGTGGCTGAGGTGCACCCATGACCAGCTCTGAAACCAGATTGCATAGCAGAGAAGGTATGGTGAGATTCGAAATGGTCGGTAATCTGTTTGTTGACTTGGCTTTCGAAGACCTTAGAAAGGCATGGTAGGATAGATATAGGTCTGTAGCAGTTTGGGTCAAGAGTATCCCCCCCTTTGAAGAGGGGGATGACCGCAGCTGCTTTCCAATCTTAAGGAATCTCAGACGACACGAAAGAGAGGTTGAACAGGCTAGTAATAGGGGTGGCAACAATTTCGGCAGATAATTTTAGAAAGAAAGGGTCCAGATTGTCTAGCCCGGCTGATTTGTAGGGGTCCAGATTTTGCAGCTCATTCAGACCTTCAGCTGAACGGATTTGGGAGAAGGAGAAATGGGGAAGGCTTGGGCGAGTTGCTGTGGGGGGTGCAGTGCTGTTGAGCGGGGTAGGAGTAGCCAGGTGGAAAGCATGGCCAGCCGTAGAAAAATGCTTATTGAAATTCTCAATTATGGTGGATTTATCAGTGGTGACAGTGTTTCCTATCTTCAGTGCAGTGGGCAGCTGGGAGGAGGTGTTCTTATTCTCCATGGACTTTACAGTGTCCCAGAACTTTTTTGAGTTAGTGTTGCAGGAAGCAAATTTCTGCTTGAAAAAGCTAGCCTTGGCTTTTCTAACTGCCTGTGTATAATGGTTTCTAGCTTCCCTGAACAGCTGCATATCACGGGGGCTGTTCGATGCTAATGCAGAACGCCATAGGATGTTTTTGTGTTGGTTAAGGGCAGTCAGGTCTGGGGAGAACCAAGGGCTATATCTGTTCCTGGTTCTAAATTTCTTGAATGGGGCATGTTTATTTAAGATGGTTAGGAAGGCATTTAAAAACAATATCCAGGCATCCTCTACTGACGGGATGAGATCAATATCCTTCCAGGATACCCCGGCCAGGTCGATTAGAAAGGCCTGCTCGCTGAAGTGTTTCAGGGAGCGTTTTACAGTGATGAGTGGAGGTCGTTTGACCGCTGACCCATTACGGATGCAGGCAATGAGGCAGTGATCGCTGAGATCTTGGTTGAAGACAGCAGAGGTGTATTTAGAGTGGAAGTTGGTTAGGATGATATCTATGAGGGTGCCCGTGTTTAAGGCTTTGGGGAGGTACCTGGTAGGTTAATTGATAATTTGTGTGAGATTGAGGGCATCAAGTTTAGATTGTAGGATGGCTGGGGTGTTAAGCATGTTCCAGTTTAGGTCGCCTAGCAGCACGAGCTCTGAAGATAGATGGGGGGCAATCAGTTCACATATGGTGTCCAGAGCACAGCTGGGGGCAGAGGGTGGTCTATAGCAGGCGGCAATGGTGAGAGACTTGTTTTTAGAGAGGTGGATTTTTAAAAGTAGAAGTTCAAATTGTTTGGGTACAGACCTGGATAGTAGGACAGAACTCTGCAGGCTATCTTTGCAGTAGATTGCAACACCGCCCCCTTTGGCAGTTCTATCTTGTCTGAAAATGTTGTAGTTTGGAATTAAAATGTCTGAATTTTTGGTGGTCTTCCTAAGCCAGGATTCAGACACAGCTAGAACATCCGGGTTGGCAGAGTGTGCTAAAGCAGTGAATAGAACAAACTTAGGGAGGAGGCTTCTAATGTTAACATGCATGAAACCAAGGCTATTACGGTTACAGAAGTCGTCAAAAGAGAGCGCCTGGGGAATAGGAGTGGAGCTAGGCACTGCAGGGCCTGGATTCACCTCTACATCGCCAGAGGAACAGAGGAGGAGTAGAATAAGGGTGCGGCTAAAAGCAATAAGAATTGGTCGTCTAGAACGTCTGGAACAGAGAGTAAAAGGAGGTTTCTGGGGGCGATAAAATAGCATCAAGGTATAATGTACAGACAAAGGTATGGTAGGATGTGAATACAGTGGAGGTAATCCTAGGTATTGAGTGATGAAGAGAGAGATATTTTCTCTAGAAACATAATTGAAACCAGGAGATGTCATTGCATGTGTGGGTGGTGGAACTAATAGGTTGGATAAGGTATAGTGAGCAGGACTAGAGGCTCTACAGTGAAATAAGCCAATAAACACTAACCAGAACAGCAATGGACAAGACATATTGACATTAAGGAGAGGCATGCTTAGTCGAGTGATCAAAAGGGTCCAGTGAGTGGAGAGATTGGTTGGGGGTCACGGCGATTTAGACAGCTAGCCAGGCCATCGGTAGCAAGCTAGCATAGGATGGAGGTCTGTTGTTAGCCACCTCTTGCGTTCCGTCAGTAGATTAGTGGGGTTCCGTGTGGTAGAGGGGATTAATCCAAATCACACAACAACAACAAAAATAAAAACAATAGATATAGTTATAGAGGCCCAAGAAGAAAACATAATAATAATAAAAATAAATAAATTGTCCGATTGTCTATTCATATAGCAGCCGGTTAGACAGCTAACGGTTAGCAGGCCGCAGATGGGCGTTCAGGTAACGTCGCGACAGAGGAGCCAGCCGGATCTCCTTCGGGTAGATAACGTCGGCAGTCCAGTTGTGAAGGCCCGGTGGGGCTCCGCGTAGGCAGTAAAACGGGTCCGGATATGTGACTGCAGCCCAGGAGTGATTGATGGAACTCAGGAGTGATTGACGGAGCTGGCTAGCTCCGGAATAATTGATGTTTGCTCCGGAATTGACGAAGCCTGATAGTCACACGGATAGCAGCTAGCTAGCTGTGAGATCCGGGTATGAATGTCCAGAGAGCAGTTGAAATCCAGGGACATGGAGAGAAAAATTGGTCCGGTATGTTCCAAGCCGCGCTGCGCCGTACAAAACTGGCGATAAATTTTCGAGCTAAAGGATAGCTGATGACCACAAACCGTGGTTAGCTGAATACTAACGATTTGCCAGTAAAGAAGCTAACTAGCTTCTGAACTAGCTTCTGATTAGCTTCTGGATTAGCTTCTGGGCTAGCTTCTGGCTAGCTCCTGGCTAGCTTCTGGCTAGTTTCAGGCTAGCTTCTTGGAGTTTCTGGCTAGCTTCTTGGAGGATTACAGATTTGAGGTAAATAATACTTTTTTACAAGTATAAATTGGTGAGGCGGATTGCAGGAGAGTGTTTTGAAGATGAGTTGATGGAAAATAAAAATAAAATGTATGTGAAAAAAGTTGTAAATATATATATATAAAGGACACGACAAGACGAGGACAAAAGACGTCTGAACTGCTATGCCATCTTGGTTAAGGAACAAATTAAGTAATGAGAGATTGGGCACCGTTTTTCTATATTTTTATTTACATTTTTATCGATTGAAACAAAAACTGTACACCGTACAACATTCCACAATATGTCAAAGTATAGTTCTTGTGCTTCAAATTAATATTTGTTATACAGTGGATGGTTAGCGGTGTTATGGTGTGGTGTGTTCGTAACCAAGTGTAAAAAAAAACACTTGAATGGCCCTCCAACTGGTATTTACTAGTTAACTCGTCCATGAATCACTTTGTGATGGGGAATGGAAGCTTGTTGTATGCAACAGGGAGGGGCAATTGAATGCAAAATTCCATTGTTAAAACATTTCTAGCCTGTCTATCTATGCGTTACAGGTTTGACGTGTTATGTTCGACCCGCTCAGTTTTTCACGACAAAGCAACAGAAAATGGCCAAACAGAGTAGAACCAGCTCCCCTGCTTTTACGAGGATCAGTGTAGTGGAGGTGTTCAACACCTGGGGGAGGCCCGTCAGGCAGTCCAGGACCCAGTTGCACAGGGAGGGGTTCAGACCTAGGGCCGCGAGCTTAATGATGAGCTTGGAGGGTATTGTGGTGTTGAAGGCTGAGCTATAGTCAATGAACAGCATTCTTACATAGGTATTTTTCTTGTCCAGATGGTATAGGGCAGTGTGCAATGCGATAGGGATTGCATCTATTGGGGCCGTATGCAAATTACAGTGGGTCTAGGTTGTCAGGGAAGGTAGAGGTGATATGATCCTTAATAACTAGCCTCTCAAAGCACTTCGTAATGACAGAAGTGAGTGCTGTGGGGCATAGTCATTTAGTTCAGTGACCTTTGCTTTCTTGGGTACAGGAACAATGGTGGACATCTTGAAGCAAGTGGGGACAGCAGACTCTGAGGACGCGGCTAGGAATGCTGTCTGGGCCGGCAGCCTTGCGAGGGTTAAAACACCACGAGTAGTTAATCATTAAACATACACTGTCTTTTTACTTCCAGGACAGTTCTTTATTCCTGTCTGCGCGATGTACTGAGAACCTAGCTGGCTGTATGGACGGGGACAGTATATCCTGAGAGATCCATGATTCTATGAGTATGTTACAGTCCCTATTCTCTCTGTGCAAACTGGAAACCACATGTACTGAGGCCACATTTTTTTGTAGCTGGGGATTTTAACAAAGCAAATTTGAGGAAAACTCTACCGAAGTTCTATCAACACATTGACACATTTGACTCTTGCCGCAAAAACACTCAAGCACTGTTACTCCCCCTTCTGAGATGGCTACAAGGCCCTCCCCTGCCCTCCCTTCAGCAAATCAGATTACGACTACATTTTTTCTCCTCCCTTCCTATAGACAGAACCTCAAACAGGAAGTACCGGTGCTAAGGTCGATTCAACGTTGGGCTGACCTATCGGAATCCATGCTTCAAGATTGTTTTGATCGCGCCGACTGGGCAATGTGGCGGCAGGTAGCCTAGTGGTTAGAGCGTTGGACTAGTAATCAAAAGGTTTCAAGATCGAATCCCTGAGCTGACAAGGTAAAAATCTGTCGTTCTGCCCCAGAACAAGGCAGTTAACCCACTCTTCTTAGGCCGTCATTGAAAATAAGAATTTGTTCTTAATTAACTGAACTACCTAGTTAAATAAAGGTAAAATTAAAAATTATGGATAGCCTCTGAGAAAAACAATGTATACATGGACACAAGGTGCAAATATGTAATATCATGCTGTTTAATTAGCTTCTTGATGTGCACAAAATTTGAGAGAAATAAACTTTTTGTGCATATGAAACATTTCTGGGATTTTCTATTGCAGCTCATGAAACATGGGATTAACACCTTACATGTTGCGTTTATATTCTGTTCAGTGTAATTAAAATTTGTAGAATTAGAATTGTTTCAAATAAATTATTTGGCCAATTCTAAATGTCATTAAAAAATATATGTTAATTGTCTTTTTTTTAATGGTTAATGAGTTCTATTCTCTCCCACCTTAAGTATCTGGTAAAGCTCGTAGTCTAGTTCTCCATGAACTAGGATATCTCCGGTGTCTTTATTGATGGACAGTTTTCCTCTGGGGTCCAGATCAACCCCTTGACCAAGTAGATAGAAACTCACATGGAACGCCTTCTCAATGTGAACCTGAAACAAAACATCCATTCAGTGCATGAATTTGTGTGTGTGTGTGTGTGTTTGCGTATGTGTGCATGTGCACGCATGGGTGTGCATGTGCACCCGTGTCTGTCCGTCCGCCTACTTGTTCGACCATGTATGTGTGTGTGTGTTTGAATCAATGCACATGTTATTACATAGAAAAAGGAGGCATTTCCCTCTCGACAAAAGAGTGTGTGATCTTTACTTACGTTCCCCAGTACATAAGGATAAGGTCCGGGCCTCGACTCTTCTATCTTAAAAGATTCTACAATCCAGATTCTCTTCTGCCGATGCAGTAACTCTTCAGAGGACACACTGACAATCCCCAGACACTAGAGAGCAAACCAGACAAGAACAGATGCATTGGTTAAAAAAGGTATTTCCCTGAAAGGTGAGCCTGTCTCTATTGTGAGTAGGGGCTCAATAAGGTACGGTTAAAGTGTACATAAGAAGGAATGGGACTGAAAGCCATGGGAACATAAAGACACTTAGCTGAGCTCATCTCACCACCATCTCATTCTCTATATAGATACATTTATTTCCACTACTGTTCAAAAATTTAGCGTCACTTAGAAATGTCCTTGTTTTTGAAAGAAAAGTACATATTTTTGTCCATTAAAATAACATCAAATTGATCAGAAACACACTGTAGACATTGTTAATGTTGTAAATGATCATTGTAGCTTGTAACGGCTGATTTTTTATGGAATATCTACGTAGGCGTACAGAGGCCCATTATCTGTAACCATCACTCCTGTGTTCCAATGGCACGTTGTGTTAGTTTAGAATTTTAAGAGGCTAATTGATCATTAGAAAACCCTTTTGTAATTATGTCAGCACAGATGAAAACTGTTGTGCTGGTTACAAAAGCAATAAAACTGGTCTTTAGATTTGTGGGTTTTGTGGGTTTGATTACAGGCTCAAAATGGCCAGAAACAAATAACTTTCTTTTGAAACTCGTCAGTCTAACGCCATGTACTACTCCCTTCACAGAACAGCGCAAACTGGCTCTAACCAGAATAGAAAGAGGAGTGGGAGGCCCCGGTGCACAACTGAGAAAGAGGACAAGTGCATTAGAGTGTCTAGTTTGAGAAACAGATGCCTCACAATACCTGTAGGTGTTTATAGGATTACACTTTTTCAATGGATAAGCCACCAGATGTGGTAAAGGTTATGAATTTAGTTTTTTTTTAACATTCAAAGACCAGTTTGAGACCATAAACGGAGGCTTGTGGTGACTGAAAAGCAGTCTGGAGCTCTTCAACAGCCTGAACCAGAGAAGAAGCACATGAATATAAGACTGTATATTGGTTACTAAACACTGCTAAAAAAAATATTCACACTTCCAGATTTCGCCCACCTTCCAGACCCAAAGATCTAAAGCACTATATCTTCAACACAAAATGCTTAAACTCTGGTTACTTAATCAGTATGATACATTTGATTTAAATATGCTATTCCAATCCTAGTCTGAATGAACACAGAAAGTCCCATCCCAAACTATATCCAAGTAAATGGTTGAGCCACTGTGACCCTCTCCAATGACCCTCTATTCAGCAGATGACTGATTTCAAACATCAAACCTTACCAGTGTCATGAGCAGACAGGTACTTCTAGTCCCCATACTGTATCCAGATGTGTGAGCTGATATGGTACTCCAATACCACAGAGTGTTGGCTTGTCCCTAAATATAGTACAGACACAGTCCACCTGAGGTGAAAACACAGCTGAAGAGACTTGTCCTGGCTTCGGCTACAGTATTTATGGGCGGGAGGGCAAGCGTAGGCTGAAATGGGTGATGTCATACACAGCTGAGCAATTAAAAAAACCTGCAGTAGGTGGGTGCAAGCTGAAACATGGTTTTAGGCAGAAAGATGTGTGTAATAAGAATTTTAGTGGGTGCATATAATTGTCCTATTTCACAAATGTTCATGTGTGCTATACAGTACGCATGTGTAAAATGGAAATATGTTTTGTTTTGGCATATCCCAACTGAGACACCCTCAGAGAGAAGGGTCATGGCCAGCCATTATCAACATCAACCCTGCAGCACTTAGGGCTAAGTGCCTTGGTCAAGGGCACATCAACAGTGTTTTTATCTTGTCGGCTCAGGGATTCGTACTAGTGACCTTTCGGATACTGGCCCCGACGCTCTAACAGCTAGACTACCTGTCGTGTGTCTGTATTTGTATTTGTATTTGCATTTATTATGGATCCCCATTAGGTGCTGCCAAGGCAGCAGTTACTCTTCCTGGGGTCTAGCAAAATGAAGGCAGTTATACAATTTTAAAACCATTACAATACATTCACAACAGATTTCACAATACATTAAGTGTGTGCCCTCAGGACACTACTCTACTACCACAGACATCACTAGTCAAAAGTTTGGACACACCTACTCATTCCAGGGTTTTTCTTTATTTGACTATTTTCTACATAATAGTGAAGAAATCAAAACGATGAAATAACACATATGGAATCATGTAGTTAACCAGAAAACAAATCAACATTTATTTTATATTTGAACGGATGATCTCCGCATGTGTGGTTCCCACCGTGAAGCATGGAGGAGGAGGTGTGATGGTGTAGGGATGCTTTGCTGGTGACACTGTCTGTGATTTATTTAGAATTCAAGGCACACTTAACCAGCATGGCTACCACAGCATTCTGCAGCGATACGCCATCCCATCTGGTTTGCACTTAGTGGGACTATCGTTTGTTTTTCAACAGGACAATGATCCAACACACCTCCAGGCTGTGTAAGGGCTATTTGACCAATAAGGAGAGTGATGGAGTGCTGCATCAGATGACCTGGCCTCCACAATCACCCAACCTCAAGCCAATTGAGATGGTTTGGGATGAGTTGAACCACAAAGTGAAGGAAAAGCAGCCAACAAGTACTCAACATATGTGGGAACTCCTTCAAGACTGTTGGAAAAGGTGAAGCTGGTTGGGAGAATGTCAAGAAAGTGTATGTTTGTGTGTGTATGTATGTATGTATGTATGTATGTATGTATGTATGTATGTATGTATGTATGTATGTATGTATGTATGTATGTATGTATGTATGTATGTATGTATGTATGTATGTATGTATGTATGTATGTATGTATGTATGTATGTATGTATGTATGTATGTATGTATGTATGTATGTATGTATGTATGTATGTATGTATGTATGTGTGTGTGTGTGTGTGTGTGTGTGTGTGTGTGTGTGTGTGTGTGTGTGTGTGTGTGTGTGTGTGTGTGTGTGTGTGTGTGTGTGTGTGCGTGTGTGCGTGCTTGCGTGCATGTTTACATTTTACTATACTTGTGAGTACCAGAAGTCCTCACAAACCAACTCAAATTCAGAGAAGTGAGGACATTTTGTTGGTACTCACTTGTTAAAAGGATATTTTAGACTTAGGGGTTAGGTTTAGGGTTAGAATTAAGATTAGGTTTCAGGTTAGGGGTTAAAGGTTAGGGTTAGGTTAAGTATTAGGTTTAGGTTTAGGGGTTAAGAAGAATATGATTTTGAATGGAATTAAATTGTTGGTCCCCAAAAGGTCCTCAGAAGTGTGGTAAGACAGCTGCGTGTGTGTGCTAGTTTACACTAAAAGCTTTTGGATTTCTGATACAATCACTCACTTTTGCTTTCTCTCTCTCTCTTGCTTTCTCTTACAACTGCATGTACGTCTGCACGGGCATAAACACACACACACACACACACACACATACACACATACCAGGTGAGGCTCGTGGGAGGAGCTATAGGAAGACGGGGTCATTGTAATTGCTTAAATGGAACGGAGTCAAACGTGGTTGACATATGTTTGATGTGTTCCATACCATTTACACATGTTTGATGTGTTCCATACCATTTACACATGTTTGATGTGTTCCATCCCATTCCAATACCATTCCATTTATTCCAGTCCAGACATTACAATGAGCCTCTAGTGACACACACAGTAATAACACGGCTATATACAGGGTGTACCAGTAGCGAGTCGATGTGCAGGCATACAAAGTAATTAAGGTAGCTATGGGGGTAAAAACTGTTCAGGGTCCTATTGGTTCCAGACTTGGTGGACTGGTACACTCTTAGAAAAAATATGTTAAGTAAAACCATCCAGGGTTCTTCACTTTGTCCTTATAGCAGAACCCCTTTTTGGTGCTGGGTAGAACCCTTTGCAGAGGGTTCTATCTAAAACCCTCTATGTAGGGTTCTTCAAATAACCCCCTGTATATGGTATATGGTTCATCCTAGAACCCTCTATGCACAGTTCCACCAGCCTTATTAGCATTTAAAATGTAATTATTTATGACAATACATGACATATACTAAGGCTTTTCTTTCAGGGTCTTGTTATACCCTAACACATGGGTGTTAGGAATCTCCTGGTTTACAGGCCACATCAGGTCTGCAAGTACCATTATGCTGGCCTGCAAAGTAATGTGTAATTCATTTTGGAATTCAGACTGAGTTAGAATATCCAACAAGGGGAATTGTTAATCACCCGCAACTTGCATTCAGAATGACTGCCAGGGTAGGGAAGATTGAAACTGAGAGATTGAAAATCTCAATCATCTAAACTGGAATAACCATCTCAGTAATGGGTGCAGTAAAAACAATTACTTGGATTAGTTCAGAAAACGGTATGTTATTTATCTTTGTGTAGCATAAAATTTATCAAACCAAATCAATGCAAAAACAACAGATATAACAGTAAATCAACATTTCAGAACATCTCCCTGCAATATATGGTTCTTTACAGAACCATTCTTGCCTTTCAAAGAATCCTTCTTGCCTTCCAAAGAATGATTAAAGGACCCTTTCTTGCAAAAAAATGGTTATTCTGATCAAAACAGTTCTTGGTAGAACCCTATTTCTCCGCAAAGAACTCCTTTGTAACCCTTTTTTTCCGAAGAGTTCATCACTTTCCTTGCTGTAGCAGAGAGAACAGTCTATGGCTTGGGTGGCTGGAGTCTTTGACAATTGTCGGGGTCTCCCTCTGACACTGCCTGGTATAGAGGTCCTTGATGGCAGGGAGCTCATCCCCAGTGATGTAAATTTTTCCTGTAAGACACCAGTGAACATGCACAATGCATGGTGTAATGACTGTCTGCTGCTTTTTACTGCAAGGTCCACACACATTAAAAGGATATTGGTTGACTTGAGAAAGATTCCACGTGTCTGCCAGGATGTTTGTTGTGACTGTGTGGTGATAGAAAATACAATCGTACAATACTGTAACACATACACTGAAAAAAAACCACACAAACGCAACGTGAAGTTGTTACGGTTTTCTTCTATCTCCTCCTCTGACGAGGAGGTGTAGCAAGGATCGGACCAAAATGCAGCGTGGTAATTTTGATACATGTTTAATAAAGAAAGAACACGAACAATACAAAACAAGAAACGTAACGCGAAAACCTAAACAGCCTAATTTGGTGCAAACTAACACAGAGACAGGAACAATCACCCACAAAACACTCAAAGAATATGGCTGCCTAAATATGGTTCCCAATCAGAGAAAACGATAAACACCTGCCTCTGATTGAGAACCACTTCAGGCAACCATAGACATTTCTAGAAAACCCCACTATACCACAATCCCAATACCTACAAAAAAAAAACAAGACTATGTCACACCCTGGCCTGACCAAAATAATAAAGAAAACAAAAAATACTTAGACCAGGGCGTGACAGAAGTATTGGTTGCATGTTTCATGAGCTGAAATAAAAGATCCCAGAAATTTGCCATACGCACGAAAAGCTTATTTCTCTGAAGATGTTTGCACAAATTTGTTTACATCCCTGTTAGTGAGCATTTCTAATTTGCAAAGATAATCCATCCACCTGACAGGTGTGGCATATCAAGACGCTAATTAAACAGCATGATCATTACACAGGTGCACCTTGTGCTGGGGACATTAAAAGGCCACTCTAAACACAACACAATGCCACAGATGTCTCATGTTTTGAGGGAGTATGCAATTTGCATGTTGACTGCAGGAATGTCCAACAGAGCTGTCGCCAGAGAATTTAATGTTCTCTACCAATGCCATTTTAGAGAATTTGGCGGTACATCCAAACGGCCTCATAACCACAGACCACGTCTAACCACGCCAGCCCAGGACCTCTGCATCCGGCTTCTTCACCTATGGGATTGTCTGAGACCTGCCACCCGGACAGCTGATGAAACTGTGGGTTTGAACAACTGAAGAATTTCTGAAGAAAATGTCAGAAACCGTCTCAGAGAAACTCATCTGTGTGCTCATTGTCCTCACCAGGGTCTTGACCTGACTGCAGTTCAGCGTCGTAACCAACTTCAGTAGGCAAAGGCTGACCTTCGATGGCCACTGGCACGCTGGAGAAGTGTGAATCCTGGTTTCAACTGTACCCGGGCAGATGGCAGACAGCGTGTGCAGTTTGTTGATGTGATCAGCGTGTCCCATGGTGGTGGTGGGGTTATGGTATGGGCAGGTATAAGCTATGGACTACGAACACAATGGCATTTTATCGATGGCAATATGCACAGAGAGATACCATGACGAGATCCTGAGGCCCATTGTCGTACCATTCATCCGTCATTCACACCTCATGTTTCAGCATGATAATGTACTGCCCCATGTCGCAAGGATCTGTACACACAGTAATTCCTAGGAGCTGGCCTGCATACTCACTAGACATGTCCCACATTGAGCATGTTTGCACAGCCATTGAAGAGGAGTGGAACTAAATTCCCAGGCTACAATCAACAGCCTGATCAACATTGTGCAAAGGAAATGTGTCAGGCTGCCTGAGGCAAATGGCGGTCACATCGGATGCTGAATGGTTTTCTGATCCAGGCCCCTACCAACAGATGCACATCTGTATTCCGAGTCATGTGAAATCCATAAATGATGGCCTTATGAATTTATTTAAATTGACTGATTTCCTCATATGAACTGTAACTCAGTAAAATCTTTGAAATTGTTGCATGCTGCGTTTATATTTTTGTTCAGTGGTATATGAGTGCATTCGAAGAAGATACATTTGACAAGAAATTGAATACCTGGATCTTTCTTATTTATGTGTCAATATCAGTCAAATGTTTTCTGTGCTGTAATTCAGTCGATATTGGATAAATTATAACAATTCTAAACATTTGGAGTATCTTTGATGACCTTTGCAAATGTTTTCTGATGAAAGCCATGTGAGCCAATACAGAGCATATGTCTGATGCTTTGCCAGGAGTAATTTCAACACCTTTCTCCACCTATACCCATTCCCATCACACAGGACACATCAATCTGTTGAACAAATACTAAGACAGAAAGCCACTGTAAGTCAGTATCAGATCAGAAAACAGAGGTGTTATGACAAAGGAACTTCCTCGAACCCAGAGGGTTGTAACATTTGACATGATTTTGATTTCAGCCATTGTGCTATGATTATGTGTGGTTTGGATAGGGAGGGTGAGGATATGATGGTATAATATTTGATTGAGAAGACAATGACGGCATAGAGTAACACATATTTTACACAACGATACACGCTACTCATGCATCATAAAGGCTCCCTTTTCATTGCAGTGATTGGGACAACATTTTAACATGCGGTCCTGTTGTTCGGTTGATCAAATCACATTGCTCCATCCAACATCCACACTCTCTTTTTTGTGTCAAACCAGTATAACATCGTCTGTCGACACACGCTTAACGAGAAGGCCAGAGCAGGCTGTGAGCATGTGTTCCACTGTAGGTGTCTGTGGAGAATAATTTGCATATTTACAGGGCTTATCAGTGGTGATCTGATACGCAAACACAAGGATAGTCATTGCAGTGTCTTGTTACAAAATGAACAAAGTTACACAGCAGCATTTTTGGAGAGGGAGGACCTCTTCTGATTTTGCAGTGAAGCATAGCAGGTAGAGCTATGGCAGCTTGCTGGTTGTTACTGACTGACGTAAACCATTGCCTGTTATCTTGTCTATAATTACCTGTTGCCTATTTATCCGTAACTCTTTCGGTCTCAAATGTCCAGCACTAACCCCTATCATCTTCTGTACTGAAACCCTATTCCAATCTGTTACAGTAGCATAACCTCCTTCTTTACCACGCCCCTAAGGAGACAATGAAAGATGTGACAAATGCCCAAGCTAAGACCATGCTGTTTGTCTCTATTGCTGCAGTTAAACGTTTTTATACTGCATAGCTTGCCATAACATGGGAAAAAGTGTATATGTCAGTACAATTGCTCTAATCCATTATTAACGAAAGGAGTGAAGGACCCACCCCTCAGTCAATCAGTTTAATCACATTCTCCATTCAAGAACAAAACCAACAAGGTTGTTGACTGTATGGGAGGCGAATTCATCTCCCATGTCATTTACAGTAGATGGTGGGTACCAGTGTTGGGGAAGCTACTCTGAAATCAGTTTACCAAACTACTAATGACTTGACACTGGAAGAAGTTAAGCTACACTAAATCTAACCTTCAGAAAAATACAGTTTATTTAACTAAAGCTACTTTTTTTTTTCAATTTAAAGTTTTATGAAGTTTTCTTGTTTTTCAATCAACCAACAAAACACATTCCACATTCACAGATGTGACAGGCTTTAAAAACACATTCCACATTCACAGATGTGACAGGCTTTAAAAACACATTCCACATTCACAGATGTGACAGGCTTTAAAAACACATTCCTCATTCACAGATGTGACAGGCTTTAAAAACACATTCCTCATTCACAGATGTGACAGGCTTTAAAAACACATTCCACATTCACAGATGTGGCAGGCTTTAAAAACACATTCCTCATTCACAGATGTGACAGGCTTTAAAAACACATTCCACATTCACAGATGTGACAGGCTTTAAAAACACATTCCTCATTCACAGATGTGACAGGCTTTAAAAACACATTCCTCATTCACAGATGTGGCAGGCTTTAAAAACACATTCCTCATTCACAGATGTGACAGGCTTTAAAAACACATTCCTCATTCACAGATGTGACAGGCTTTAAAAACACATTCCTCATTCACAGACGTGACAGGCTTTAAAAACACATTCCTCATTCACAGATGTGACAGGCTTAAAAACACATTCCTCATTCACAGATGTGACAGGCTTTAAAAACACATTCCTCATTCACAGATGTGACAGGCTTTAAAAACACATTCCTCATTCACAGATGTGACAGGCTTTAAAAACACATTCCTCATTCACAGATGTGACAGGCTTTAAAAACACATTCCTCATTCACAGATGTGACAGGCTTTAAAAACACATTCCACATTCACATATGTGACAGGCTTTAAAAACACATTCCACATTCACAGATGTGACAGGCTTTAAAAACACATTCCACATTCACAGATGTGACAGGCTTTAAAAACACATTCCTCATTCACAGATGTGACAGGCTTTAAAAACACATTCCACATTCACAGATGTGACAGGCTTTAAAAACACATTCCACATTCACAGATGTGACAGGCTTTAAAAACACATTCCACATTCACAGATGTGACAGGCTTTAAAAACACATTCCTCATTCACAGATGTGACAGGCTTTAAAAACACATTCCTCATTCACAGATGTGACAGGCTTTAAAAAACATTCCACATTCACAGATGTGACAGGCTTTAAAAACACATTCCACATTCACAGATGTGACAGGCTTTAAAAACACATTCCACATTCACAGATGTGACAGGCTTTAAAAACACATTCCACATTCACAGATGTGACAGGCTTTAAAAACACATTCCTCATTCACAGATGTGACAGGCTTTAAAAACACATTCCTCATTCACAGATGTGACAGGCTTTAAAAACACATTCCTCATTCACAGATGTGACAGGCTTTAAAAACACATTCCTCATTCACAGATGTGACAGGCTTTAAAAACACATTCCTCATTCACAGATGTGACAGGCTTTAAATAATAATAAATAATAAAAATAATAATACATTTGAAAAAATAAAAAATAAAAATACAATTAAAATGAATGATAAAGTCAAATAAAAGCATTTATTTTCCTTGGTGCATATATATATATATATATATATATATATATACATACATACATACATACATACATACGTACATACATACCCACATATACATACACACACGTACTCAAAAACTAAATTAAAATAAAAACACACAAAAAAACATAACACTTGCAGCAGCACTTTCAAGGTTCTTATCAGCTATTTCAAGCATTCGCTGAGACGTTTTTAGGTTTTACAGTATCTTACACAACATGTATCTGTGCATTTCCCTAGCCACCCCGTTCACTCTGTGTCACGACTTCTACCGAAGGTAACTCCTCTCCCTGTTCGGGCGGCGCTCCGGCGCTCGGCGTCGCCGGTCTACTAGCCGCTACCGATCCCTTTTTCTTTTTCTGGTTGTTTTGTCTGTGTTCCTTTTCACACCTGGTTTTCAATTGCTTTGATTTCTGTTGGTATATAGGGCACCTGTTACCTGCCGTAATTCGTGCAGGATTAGACTTGTGTGTATTGCGCTTGAGTTTATTTGATGTTTGTTGTTTTTTCGCTATTACGCACGTGTATGTAAAGTGTCGGAACTGTGTTTGTTCCTCCGTGTGTTTGCACGAGTATTCAGAGCGTAGTTTTGGGATTTTTTTCTGTGCCGTTTGTATTGGTGGACTATATTATTAAAACACGCTTCTCAGACATCCCTGCTCTCCTGCGCCTGACTCCTACACCTCTCACCAAGACGCATGTTATCACAGAATCCTGCACCAATATAATTATGGAGTCAGCAGGAGCGGACGCACTTCCAGGGTCCGTGGAGGAGCGAGTTCAACACCACACGGCAGTGTTACACCGACTGGGGACCGCCATGGATCAGGTGATGGCGACGATGGAGAGATGGGAGAGAGGTGGCCTTCCCACACCGTTATCAGCTACACCCCAACCAGCACCACTACCCTCTCCTTCATTGTCTGAGCACAGTGGAATTCGACTCGCCCTCCCGAGGGAGTATGATGGGACGGCGGCCGGGTGCCAGGGCTTCTTACTCCAGATGGACCTATACCTGGCGACTGTTAGTCCGGCGCCTTCGGGGGGTGAGAGCGTGAACGCCCTCGTCTCCTGCCTCATAGGTAAAGCCCTGGAGTGGGCTTGGAGTGAGTGAATTTTATTGACCGCGGTTTAGTGAACAGGTTAGGGATTCCCCTTGTTCAGCTGGACAAACCCTTCCCAGTGCACGCCTTAGATAGCCGACCATTAGGGTCAGGGCTAGTCAGGGAGGCCACGGCTCCACTGGGTATGGTTACGCAGGAGGGTCATGAGGAGAGAATTAGTCTCTTCCTCATTGATTCTCCTGCGTTTCCAGTGGTGTTGGGGATCCCCTGGTTGGCCCGTCACAACTCCAGGATTTCGTGGCAACAGAGGGCTCTACAGGGGTGGTCGGAGGAGTGCTCAGGCAGGTGTGTAGGAGTTTCCATCGGTGCTACAACGGTGGAGAGTCCAGACCAAGTCTCCACCGTGCACATTCCCTCAGAATATGCCGATTTGGCCTTCTGTAAAAAGAAGGCGACCCAATTACCACCTCATCGACGAGGGGATTGTGCGATAAATCTCCTGGTAGGCGCTGCACTTCCCAGGAGTCACGTGTATCCCCTGTCACAGGAGGAGACGGTGGCTATGGAGACATACATATCGGAATCTCTGGGGCAGGGGTTCATTCAGCCCTCCATCTCACCTGCCTCCTCGAGTTTCTTTTTTGTGAAGAAGAAGGAGGGTGGTCTGCGTCCGTGCATTGACTATAGAGGTCTAAATTCCATCACGGTGGGGTATAGTTACCCGCTACCTCTCATTGCCACGGCGATTGAGTCATTTCACGGAGCACGGTTTTTCACAAAACTGGATCTCAGGAGTGCATATAACTTGGTGCGTATCCGGAAGGGAGATGAGTGGAAGACGGCGTTTAGTACCACATCCGGCCAATATGAGTACCTCGTCATGCCGTACGGGTTGAAGAATGCTCCAGCAGTCTTCCAATCTTTTGTGGATGAGATTCTCAGGGATCTGCACGGTCAGGGTGTGGTGGTTTACATCGATGATATTCTGGTCTATTCCGCTACACGGGCCGCGCATGTGTCTCTGGTGCGCAGGGTACTTGGGCGACTGTTGGAGCATGACCTGTACGTCAAGGCTGAGAAATGCTCGTTCTTCCAACAGGCCGTCTCCTTCCTTGGATATCGCATTTCCACATCGGGGTTGGTGATGGAGGATGACCGCATTGCAGCCGTGAGTAATTGGCCGACTCCAACCACGGTAAAGGAGGTGCAGCGGTTCTTAGGGTTTGCCAACTACTACCGGAGGTTTATCCGGGGTTTTGGGCAGGTGGCAGCGCCCATTACGTCACTGCTGAAGGGGGGGCCGACGCGTCTGGGGTGGTCGGCTGAGGCGGACAGGGCTTTTGGTCGCCTGAAGGCTCTTTTTACCTCTGCTCCCGTGCTAGCGCATCCGGACCCCTCTTTGGCATTTATAGTGGAGGTGGACGCATCCGAGGCTGGGGTTGGAGCCGTGCTCTCCCAGCGCTCGGGTGTGCCACCGAAGCTCCGCCCCTGTGCTTTCTTTTCTCGGAAGCTCAGCCCGGCGGAGCGAAACTATGACGTGGGGGATCGGGAGCTGCTAGCTGTTGTCAGAGCCCTGAAGGTGTGGAGACATTGGCTTGAGGGGGCCCAGCACCCTTTCCTTATCTGGACTGACCACCGTAATCTAGAGTACATTTGGGCAGCGAGGAGACTGAACCCTCGTCAGGCAAGGTGGGCCATGTTTTTCACCCGATTTAGGTTTACCATCTCCTATAGACCAGGCTCCCAGAACACTAAGGCAGACGCACTGTCCCGACTATATGATACAGAGGAGCGGGCCATTGACCCTGCGCCCATCCTCCCGGCTTCTTGTCTAGTGGCACCTGTAAGGTGGGAGGTGGACGCAGACATTGAGCGAGCATCGCGTGTTGAGCCCACTCCTCCACAGTGTCCAGCAGGACGGGTGTATGTTCCGCTGGAGGTTAGAGACAGGTTAATTTGGTGGGCTCACACATCCCCCTCCTCTGGTCACCCGGGGATTGGGAGGACGGTGCGATGTCTTAGTGGGAAGTACTGGTGGCCCACTTTAGCCAAGGACGTGAGGGTTTATGTGTCCTCCTGCTCAGTGTGCGCTCAGTGCAAGGCTCCTAGGCACCTGCCCAGAGGGAAGTTACAACCCCTTCCCGTTCCACAGCGGCCTTGGTCACACCTGTCGGTTGACTTCTTGACCGATCTGCCACCGTCACAGGGCAACACCACGATCCTGGTCGTTGTGGATCGGTTTTCTAAGTCCTGTCGTCTCCTCCCTTTGCCCGGTCTCCCTACGGCCCTACAGACGGCGGAGGCCCTGTTTACTCACGTCTTCCGGCACTACGGGGTGCCTGAGGATATTGTTTCTGATCGGGGTCCCCAGTTCACGTCCAGGGTGTGGAAGGCGTTCATGGAACGTTTGGGGGTCTCGGTCAGCCTGACCTCTGGGTTTCACCCCGAGAGTAATGGGCAGGTGGAAAGAGTGAACCAGGATGTGGGTAGGTTTCTGCGGTCGTATTGCCAGGACCGGCCAGGGGAGTGGGCGAAGTACATCCCCTGGGCGGAGATGGCCCAGAACTCACTGACCCACTCCTCTACGAACCTGTCGCCCTTCCAATGTGTGTTGGGCTATCAGCCGGTCCTGGTACCATGGCATCAGAGCCAGACCGAGGCTCCTGCGGTGGACGATTGGGTGAAACGCTCAAGGGAAACCTGGGAGGCCGCCCACGGGTACCTTAAACGGGCCGAAGGGCGGCAGAAGGCCAGTGCCGACCGCCATCGCAGCGAGGCCCCGGTGTACACACCGGGGGACCGGGTCTGGCTCTCGACCCGAAACCTGCCCCTCCACCTGCCCTGCCGGAAGCTGGGTCCGCGGTTTGTGGGGCCATTCAAAGTCCTGAGGAGAATAAACGAGGTGTGTTATAGGTTACAGCTCCCCCCGTATTACCGTATTAACCCCTCGTTTCATGTGTCTCTCCTCAGGCCGGTGGTGGCTGGTGTGCTTCAAGAAGATGAGGTGCGGGAGGTCCCTCCGCCCCCCCTGGACATCGGGGGGCGCCGGCGTATGCAGTTCGGTCCATACTGGACTCGAGGCGTCGGGTGGGGGGTCTTCAGTACCTCGTGGACTGGGAGGGGTACGGTCCGGAGGAGAGATGCTGGGTGCCGGTGGAGGACGTACTGGATCCAACTATGCTAAGGGAGTTTCACCGCCTCCATCCGGATCGCCCTGCGCCTCGTCCTCCGGGTCGTCCTCGAGGCCAGCGTCGTCACACTGCGGGAGCCGCGCGTCAGGGGGGGGGGGGGTACTGTCACGACTTCTACCGAAGGTAACTCCTCTCCCTGTTCGGGCGGCGCTCCGGCGCTCGGCGTCGCCGGTCTACTAGCCGCTACCGATCCCTTTTTCTTTTTCTGGTTGTTTTGTCTGTGTTCCTTTTCACACCTGGTTTTCAATTGCTTTGATTTCTGTTGGTATATAGGGCACCTGTTACCTGCCGTAATTCGTGCAGGATTAGACTTGTGTGTATTGCGCTTGAGTTTATTTGATGTTTGTTGTTTTTTCGCTATTACGCACGTGTATGTAAAGTGTCGGAACTGTGTTTGTTCCTCCGTGTGTTTGCACGAGTATTCAGAGCGTAGTTTTGGGATTTTTTTCTGTGCCGTTTGTATTGGTGGACTATATTATTAAAACACGCTTCTCAGACATCCCTGCTCTCCTGCGCCTGACTCCTACACCTCTCACCAAGACGCATGTTATCACACTCTGTCCAGTTTGAAATATAGTTGAATAGTGGAGACCAGAGTCTATCAAACTTGGGCTGTCTCTTGTGGAGGTCATAAGTGAGCTTTTCAAGAGGAAGAAAGTCAACAATCTGGTCAATCCACATTTTAAATGTAGGAGGGGTATTTGAGGCCCACAATAGAAGAATACATTTCTTAGCAAAATATGTAATAGTCATAAGCAAATTTTCTCTGTCAGGATCAAGAACAAAGTCCTGCTGGGCATTAAGAAGATAGATACACGGGGTCATATCAAACTTTACCTCTAGTATTTTCTGTGCAGCAGTATGTACAGATCTCTCTACAGCTCCAAAATACATGCATATAGGTTCCACTTTCACAGGTACATCTTTTACAGTTAGGAGACATATCTGTTTTCATTCTATGGAGTCTCAAAGGAGTATAATAAAATTTGTACAAACATTTGTAATTAGATTCTTTCATTTTTACACTGGTAGAGGAGCAGTATACCCTGTCGCAAACCTCCGCCCATAACTCATCACTGATAGTCAGACCAAGGTCCTTTTCCCAGATTATTTTCAAAGGAGTAAAGGAGGAGCTTCCTTTCTCAGAAAGGAGTCTATAGATGTAAGATATTTTGCCTTTAATGGATTGTGCTGTGACAAGGGGTTCAACTTCATTCAACTGAGTTCTAAACCTCCTCTTGGAGGTAAATGAGGAAATTACATGTCTAATTTGAAGATATTTAAAAAAATGGGATCTTGGCACATCGAATTCACTGCAGAGCTCTTGAAAGGATTTCAGTGTAGTGGTTTTCTGATGAAATAGGTCTGAAAAGGTCCTGATTCCTAGAGTATGCCAAAGATTAAAGTTGGCATCCCTCAGGGCTTTTGGCAAGTCTGGGTTGCCTACTAATCAAATCAAATCAAATCAAATGTATTTATATAGCCCTTCGTACATCAGCTGATATCTCAAAGTGCTGTACAGAAACCCAGCCTAAAACCCCAAACAGCAAGCAATGCAGGTGTAGAAGCACGGTGGCTAGGAAAAACTCCCTAGAAAGGCCAATACCTAGGAAGAAACCTAGAGAGGAACCAGGCTATGTTGGGTGGCCAGTCCTCTTCTGGCTGTGCCGGGTGGAGATTATAACAGAACATGGCCAAGATGTTCAAATGTTCATAAATGACCAGCATGGTCGAATAATAATAAGGCAGAACAGTTGAAACTGGAGCAGCAGCACAGTCAGGTGGAAGTTGAAACTGGAGCAGCAGCATGGCCAGGTGGACTGGGGACAGCAAGGAGTCATCATGTCAGGTAGTCCTGGGGCATGGTCCTAGGGCTCAGGTCCTCCGAGAGAGAGAAAGAAAGAGAGAAGGAGAGAATTAGAGAACGCACACTTAGATTCACACAGGACACCGAATAGGACAGGAGAAGTACTCCAGATATAACAAACTGACCCCAGCCCCCCGACACATAAACTACTGCAGCATAAATACTGGAGGCTGAGACAGGAGGGGTCAGGAGACACTGTGGCCCCATCCGAGGACACCCCCGGACAGGGCCAAACAGGAAGGATATAACCCCAGGAAGGATATAATACTATAGGCGAGTGAGAACATATTTGGGAGGAAATGCCCAGGTATTTCTTACAGTTCCTCCACGCTAGTAGGGTGCTGTAAATCACAAAGGTTTTGGATATGTTGCCCACTTCACTAAAGTTATTAATGAATATACAGTGCCTTGCGAAAGTATTCTGCCCCCTTGAACTTTGCGACCTTTTGCCACATTTCAGGCTTCAAACATAAAGATATAAAACAATTTTTTTGTGAAGAATCAACAACAAGTGGGACACAATCATGAAGTGGAACGACATTTATTGGATATTTCTAACTTTTTTAACAAATCTAAAACTGAAAAATTGGGCGTGCTAAATTATTCAGCCCCTTTACTTTCAGTGCAGCAAACTCTCTCAAGAAGTTCAGTGAGGATCTCTGAATGATCCAATGTTGACCTAAATGACTAATGATGATAAATACAATCAAGATAATATTGAAATGGAAGGAGTATCAGACCACTGCAAATCTACCAAGACCTGGCCGTCCCTCTAAACTTTCAGCTCATACAAGGAGAAGACTGATCAGAGATCTAAAGCTGAGGTGGGAGACTCTGTCCATAGGACAACAATCAGTCGTATATTGCACAAATCTGGCCTTTATGGAAGAGTGGCAAGAAGAAAGCCATTTCTTAAAGATATCCATAAAAAGTGTCGTTTAAAGTTTGCCACAAGCCACCTGGGAGACACACCAAACATGTGGAAGAAGGTGCTCTGGTCAGATGAAACCAAAATTGAACTTTTTGGCAACAATGCAAAACGTTATGTTTGGCGTAAAAGCAACACAGCTCATCACCCTGAACACACCATCCCCACTGTCAAACATGGTGGTGGCAGCATCATGGTTTGGGCCTGCTTTTCTTCAGCAGGGACAGGGAAGATGGTTAAAATTGATGGGAAGATGGATGGAGCCAAATACAGGACCATTCTGGAAGAAAACCTGATGGAGTCTGCAAAAGACCTGAGACTGGGACGGAGATTTGTCTTCCAACAAGACAATGATCCAAAACATAAAGCAAAATCTACAATGGAATGGTTCAAAAACAAACATATCCAGGTGTTAGAATGGCCAAGTCAAAGTCC
The DNA here is from genome assembly GCF_002021735.2 of Oncorhynchus kisutch. Classification (NCBI taxonomy): domain Eukaryota; kingdom Metazoa; phylum Chordata; class Actinopteri; order Salmoniformes; family Salmonidae; genus Oncorhynchus; species Oncorhynchus kisutch. The sequence continues at coordinate 47,423,178 of NC_034190.2, read as the reverse complement.
AGACCTGAATCCAATCAAGAATCTGTGGAAAGAACTGAAAACTGCTGTTCACACATGCTCTCCATCCAACCTCACTGAGCTCGAGCTGTTTTGCAAGGAGGAATGGGAAAAAATGTCAGTCTCTCGATGTGCAAAACTGATAGAGACATACCCCAAGCGACTTACAGCTGTAATCGCAGCAAAAGGTGGCGCTACAAAGTATTAACTTAAGGGGGCTGAATAATTTTGCACGCCCAATTTTTCAGTTTTTGATTTGTTAAAAAAGTTTGAAATGTCGTTCCACTTCATGATTGTGTCCCATTTGTAGTTGATTCTTCACAAAAAAATACAGTTTTATATCTTTATGTTTGAAGCCTGAAATGTGGCAAAAGGTCGCAAAGTTCAAGGGGGCCGAATACTTTCGCAAGGCACTGTAATTGAGCTTAAGGGCAATGAACCACAGGATTGGGCTTCTATCTGAATCCACGTTGACTCTTGTCTGTTTGTGATCCATGTTAGCATGTTGCGGATTTGGGCAGACCAGTAGTAGAATTGAAGGGAGGGAAGGGCAAGACCACCCTTAGATTCAGGTTTCGATAGAGTGGAAAACTTGATCCTAGGTTTTTTATTGCCCCATATAAATTTGGTGATGCTTTGGTTAGTTGTTTTGAAGAAGGAAACTGGGAGATAGCATGGGAGCATCTGAAATAAGTAGTTCAGTCTAGGGATGACGTTCATACGGATTACATTAATTATTCCTACTAAGCTAATTGGGAGGGAGATCCAGGTTTGGAGATCGTTCTTGATTCGGTCCAGGAGTGGAAGATAATTTTCCTTAAAAAGGCTATTCAGATCTGGTGTTATGAAGATCCCGAGGTATTGAAATCCCTGTGTTTTCCATTGGAAAGGACAAAGTGTCTTCATAGACCTGGTGAGTGTAATATTGAGAGGGCAGACAGTGGATTTGTTAAAATTGATCTTATAACCTGAAAACTTGCCATACTGAGCAATTGTGTCTAAAATGAGAGGGAGGGATTTCTCAGGGTTGGATATGTAGAGCAAGACATCATCCGCGTAAAGCGAAATCTTGTGCTGCAGGCCGCCTGCAGAAACACCCATAATACTTGGATTGCTCCTTATCAGCTCTGCCAGAGGCTCCGCCCCCAACAAGTAGAGCAGCGGGGACAGCGAGCACCCTTGTCTTGTGCCCCGTTCCAGAGGGAATCTGTCAGAGTTCAGACCATTAGTAGTCACCATGGCATTTGGATGAGAGTATAGTGATTTGATCCATTGAATAAAATTTGGGCCCATATTGAACTTTTCTAAGACTGAAAACAGAAAGCTCCACTCCATCCTGTCAAACGCCTTCTCAGCATCCAGTGAAGCCAGCAGGACAGGGGTCTTCTGTGCGTTTACTTGATCAATAATATAAAAAAGACTGTGAATGTTATCAGAAGAGTATCTGTCTCTAATAAATCCAGTTTGGTCCTCTTTTATTATTTTGGGAAGAAGAGTGTTTAGTCTTTTGGCGAGCAATTTGGTAATTATTTTATAGTCGAAATCCAACAAGCTTATGGGCCGGAAGGACGAGCAGGATAGGGGGTCCTTGTCCTTTTTTAGCAACACTGTAATGTGAGCTGTGTGCATTGAGTCTGGGAGAACTCCGTTTTTGCAAAAATCCTCCAGCATTGGCATGAAGATAGGGCTGAGCTGGGGCCAAAAAGCTTTGTAGAACTCTGGGGAATCCATCTGGGCCTGGGGACTTATTAGGTGGCATGGAGGTAATTGCCTCCAGGATCTCCTCAGGAGTGAAGGGGGAGTTGAGATCTTCTTGGTCAGTCTCTGATAGTTTAGGTAGCGAGATTCCCTCTAGGAAAGAGTGGAGTTCTGCGTGTGTTTTCTCTCAGAGGTATATAGTTTGCAGTAAAAATCATGAAAAGTTAAATTGATATTTTTTGGGTCATATGTGACCTCGTCCTCTGCGGTTTGGATAGCCATGATTGTACGCTCTGACTGCTCCTTTTTTAATTGGTAAGCAAGCAATCTACTGGGCCTATTGCTATACTCATGGTATTTCTGTTTAGTAAAGAACACTTTTTTTATCTCCCGAGTGTAGTCCAAATTCAGTTTGGCTTTGGCTGCTTTAAGATGACTCCAGGAGGTGCTGTCTAGGGATTGTTTATGTATTTTTTCACAGCATTCCAGCTCCCTCTCAAGATCTAGCCTGTGTGCTTCCATTGCTTTTTTCTTAGAGGAAACATATGCAATTAGATGACCTCTTAGTGTGGCTTTAGCAGCGTCCCACATTGTGGCCGGAGAAACAGGAGAATCTTTATTGTCTTGTGTGTAGTTGTCTATCCATGTAGTTACGAATGTATGGAACGCTTCGTTTGATAGCATGGAGGTGTTGAATTTCCAGCTCTTTGACCTCGGGATGTTTTTGCAGAGGTCAAAGCGGAGGTGGACAAAGGCGTGATCTGAAAGTGCTATGGGTCCGATTGTACAAGTGGCTGAATTTATGAAACTCTTTGGGATAAAAATGTAATCTATACGGGAGTAGGTGTTATGGACATTAGAGTAGTATGTATAGTCCATAGATGAGCTATTAGTCTCTCTCCAGATATCTATCAGTCCCATCTCTTTAGTAAGAGAGTTCAACATCTTTGCAGATCTAGGATTTGTGGTGGGGACATGAGATGATTTGTCTAGGGTTGGGTTAAGGGTACAATTAAAATCTCCGGCCACCACGCCAAAGAAGACACAATGCTCATTGAACAGGGTTATAATTTTTGACATGAAGGCAGGAGTATCTGTGTTAGGGGCATATATGTTTAATATAGTAATTGGTTGACCATATAGTGACCCAGTTATCAAAATAAATCTCCCCTCCGGATCAGATATGTTTTTTTCAATTATGAATGGAACATTTTTATGGATAAGTATGGCTGTGCTTCTACTGTTTGATTTGAAAGATGAGAAATACACCTGTCCCACCCAAGCTCTGCGGAGTTTGGCATGTTCAGCATCACAGAGGTGTGTCTCTTGTAATAGCGCAATGTCTGCTTTTTCCTTTTTTAGAGCACATAGTATCTTTTTTCATTTTATTGCATGCCCTAGACCATGGCAGTTCCATGTCAATAGATTTAAGGTACTAGTCATCGTCATCGAGCAGTAATCTCGCTGGGTAAAAGTGGATAGTAATTACAGCTGCGTTCACATAAAAGGAAAATAAATGATGTACATAAAATAATAATCTCTGAACACCCCAGCCGAGTTCCCAAATAACTCGACACATCCCGTTGGATCTATTACCCCCGCCCCGCTCAGTCTCAATTCTGTGTTCCGAATAAAACAAACAACGTGTCCCTCTCCCCACCAAAGAAATGCCTCATCCTCTCCACCCCGCATTGAGTAAATAAAACAGTTGCCCTCGTCCAGACCACAGTAAAAGAGGGGAGAAAAATAAAATCAATAGCCAAGCCTACATATACCTCCCCCAAGGTACAAAGGGAACCACAAGTAATAATAGCAACAACAACAAAAAAACTGGGAAATAAAAGTAGGCCTAAACATTAGTAGCTCTGGGTTAGGGTATACAGCCCATCCCTCTCAGTTAAAGGAAAATAAATAGTGTTTGGACGGCTATAATGACCTTTAGGGGGTGGGTCTCTGGATATCGGCTATATGTCGTCTTACCTCCTTTAGTAATGGCATTAATCACATTTAGTCATTGGTCTGTTTCTCATTGGCCAGGATTGTCTTTCAAAAAACGTTTTGCCTCTTCGGGAGTTTTGAAGTGTCGCAAGGCTCCTTGGTGAAGAATCCTGAGCTCGTTTGGGTATTTGAATCCCCTGAAGATGCCTCGGTCAATGGAGTATTTCTTCACTTCGTCAAATTCTCGGCGCTTTCGGCGTATTCCAGCTGACAGGTCCTGGTGTAAAGCGAGTTTGGCGTTTCCCACTGTGATGGTGTTGTTTTTCGCCGCCTGTAGGACTCGTTCCTTGTCGGTGAATCTCAGGAAACGTATGGTGATTGGGCGCGGTGGTTGTCTGGCTGCTGGTGGGGGCCTCAGTGCTCGGTGAGCTCTCTCGAGTTCTATGGGCCTGTCGGTGGACATGTGGAGCCACTCGGGAAGTTTGTCTTGCAGGTAGCGGATCAGTGGCATGTTTCCCTCTTCTTTTTCGCCCAGATTGAATAGAACACAATTATTCCTTCGCCCCCTGTTTTCCAGGTCATCTGTTTTCTCTTCCAGATGCTCGATTTGCTTTTTAGCATATGCTATTGTTTCCATGGCATCTGTCAATAGGTTTTCCATGGATAGGATTCGCCACTCTGCCTCGTCCAGGCGCCCCGCGTTTATGGTTATCTTGTTGTTGATGTCAGGCAAAGCGTTTTCCAGGATTGTCACCTTGCCCCCTATCGCACTGAGCGGAGAGTTAATGGCATCTAATTTAGTGTTTAGTTCTGTACGTTGGGATCTCAACTCAGAAAGGATGTCTTCGACAGAGTGCGAGGTTGGCATTCGTTGTGCCTCGTGGGGAGCGGGTTCTCTTGCTCCTGGCTAATGGCGCTAGTTTTTTCTGAAGCTAGCTTCTTCTTGGAGGCTTTTTCCGTCGCTAATAGTCGAGTCCGGGTAAAAATGTCACCTGTAGTGTCGCCTTTTGTAGCCGCCATGAATTTTTCTTACTAAAGCTAAATTAGTTTGAACTTGGAGTGGAGGTAAGATTAGGAATTGGAAACTACTTGTGCGGAGCTCTTAGTTCATGCGGCCATCTCGTCCAAGGGTCACGCGATCCCCCAACTAAAGCTACTTTAAAAAAATAGTTCACTACATCCAAGCTACTGTACTTCGTGAAAACGTATCATATCTAAATCTGAAATGTCATAGACTGTCACGAATCCCGTTTCCTGAGTCTGATATTTGCCAGTGTTCTGTCCTGGAGTGTTTTTTCCGGCGTCCTGGAACGCACCCTGTCTGGTTGCCGGGCAATGTAGCCAGTTGGGAGTTCTGATTACCCGCACCTGTATCCCATCAGCTATCTGCACACCTGGTCCTGATCATCATCTCTCCTCTTCATAAGCCTGGACCTGACAACCATTCCCTGCCGGATCGTTAGCCATGAACAGTATGTTGTGCCATAGTATCAGCCTCAAGTTGGATAGGATTTGTTTTGTACGTCTTGCTTGCCTTAAACTTACCTCCGTTTGTTCTGTCTTCAGTTACTCACCCGGATCATTTACCCCATTCCCGCCTGGTCGTCGGAGGATTCCGCTTCCCCGTTGGATCCACCTATTTACTCCCATCAACTCACCACCGCTGCCCGCTATGCCACCTGGATATATCTACCCATTCACATTCACTTGTAAATAAATACTCACCTTCTTCCTACTCTCCTTGTCCTGGTCTGCTTCTGGGTTCAATTTTGAAGAAACGTGACAGAACGATCTGGCCAAGGATGAACCCAGCGGACCTGGACTCCGTTTGCCATGCCATTACCCAGCAGGAGAAGATGTTGGGACAACACAACACGGCGCTACACGAGATAGCAGGTTCAATCCGGAACTTATCGGATCGATTAACGAGTATCCAGGATCAGCTCAGGTTGCCGGTGGATCATCCACCACCTGTTTCACCCATATCACCTGCCGATTCGGGAGCAGGTTCCTTCCGTGAGCCCAAGGTTCCGACACCGGAGAAGTACGAGGGAGATCTGGAAGGATGCCGTTCATTTCTTTTACAGTGTGGGTTAGTTTTTGATCTGCAGCCCTACTCTTACGCCACAGATAAGGCTAGGATAGCTTTTGTTATTGAGCTGCTGCGTGGTAGAGCTCTGGAATGGGCTTCAGCTGTTTGGGAACGACGAGACACATGCATGACGTCATACCAGGGTTTCACGGCAGAGATGAGAAAGCTTTTTGACCATCCAGTCCGAGGTAAGGACGCAGCTAAACGTTTGTTCTCTCTTTGCCAAGGAGCTCGCAGTGTGGCAGACTTTGTGATAGAATTCAGGACATTGGCTGTGGAGAGTGGTTGGAATGAGGAATCACTACAAGCGGTTTTTTACCAGGGGTTGTCGGAGCAACTCAGGGACGAGCTGATCTCTTATCCAGAGCCTAGTGACCTAGACAGCTTGGTCACTTTATCTATTCGGGTAGATAATAGAGTCCGAGAGAGGAGGCAGAAGCAGTGGGGCCCATCCAATCAATCAGCAACTCATTTACCATTCGGTTCAGGAAGTGAACCAGAACGTATTGATCGTTATTCCCCACACGGGATTAGTGGAGGGGTCTTGCCACCAGATCCTGAACCAATGCAAGTGGGGAGACACGGGCTAACTAAGGAGGAGCGCCAACGTAGATGTGAGACCAACAGCTGTCTCTACTGTGGTAGCTCAGGACATTACATCTCCGCTTGTCCACAGCGCTCGTTAAACTGCCCGGCTCGCTAGTTTTGGGAGGAATTTTAGCGAGCCAGTTTCAACCTCTCAAGAATCCTGTCAGACCCCGTTTTCCTGCGACCCTTATGAATAAGGATCAGAGCTTAGAGATGAACGCTTTTATCGATTCAGGTGCCGATGGCAGCTTTATTGATGCCGACTTGGTGGAACAGCTGGGGCTTTCCAAGGAGCAATTGCCGGAAGCCATTGAAGCAACCACTCTGAACGGCAGTATTCTGGCACGGATCACTATGAGGACTGAACCGGTTAAGATGTTGTTGTCGGGGAATCATTCAGAATTTATCTCCTTCTTCATTCTGTCCTCGCCCCATGTTCCTCTGGTTCTTGGTTACCCCTGGCTGAAGGAACACAATCCCTCGTTTGATTGGGTGACGGGGAAGATAACTAGTTGGAGCATTGATTGTCATGCTAACTGTCTTAGGACTGCCTGTTCTCCTGCCGTTTCCAGTCAGATCAGTGCCTCTGCTCCTCCTGATTTGTCCCTGGTTCCAGAAACATATCACGAGTTGGGTGAAGTATTCAGTAAACAGAAGGCTCAGTCCCTTCCTCCCCACCGACCTTATGACTGTGCGATTAATCTGTTTCCTGGAGCCGCCTTTCCCAAGGCACGGTTATACAGTATCTCTCGACCTGAACGTGAGGCCTTGGAGACCTACATCAAGGAGTCTCTAGCTGCAAGTCTCATTCGGCCTTCGTCATCACCTCTGGGAGCAGGATTTTTTTTTGTGAGCAGGAAGGACGGCTCTCTTCGACCGTGTATTGATTATCGGGGTTTGAATGATATTACGGTCAAGAACAAGTATCCCCTGCCCTTGATGACCTCGGCTTTCGATTCTTTCCATGGTGCTACGGTTTTTACGAAGCTTGATTTACGTAATGCTTATCATTTGGTTCGGATCAAGGAGGGGGACGAGTGGTTGACTGGGTTCAATACTCTGATGGGACATTTCGAGTACCAGGTGATGCCGTTTGGACTGACCAACGCTCCTGCTGTGTTCCAAAGTATGGTGAATGACGTTCTGAGAGATATGATTAGTATTTTTGTGTTTGTTTACCTGGATGATATCCTCATCTTCTCGAAGGAGCTTTCTAGCCACGTTCAGCATGTCAAGCAGGTCCTGCAGCGGTTATTGGAGAACCGTCTGTTCGTGAAGGCTGAGAAGTGCGATTTTCACGCCCACACGACGTCCTTCCTCGGGTACATCATCTCCAGGGGAGAGATCAAGATGGACCAAGAGAAGGTTCGGGCGGTTCGGGATTGGGTCCAGCCCGGTACGAGATTGCAGCTCCAGAGATTCCTGGGGTTTGCGAATTTTTATCGGAGGTTTATCCGTGATTACAGCCGGGTGGCCGCCCCTTTAACTGTACTGACGTCTTGCACCAGAAAGTTCTGTTGGTCTCCTGAGGCAGACCGAGCATTTCGAGATTTGAAGAGCCGATTCACCAACGCCCCGATTCTCTCTCAACCTGACACTTCCCGTCAGTTCGTTGTGGAGGTGGATGCGTCTGATGTGGGGGTGGGCGCCATCCTGTCCCAGCGAAGCTCCACTGACGGTAAACTCCATCCCTGCGCCTTCTACTCTTGTCGTCTTTCTCCAGCTGAAAGAAACTACGATGTGGGTAACCGGGAGCTTCTCGCTGTGAAGCTCGCCTTGGAGGAGTGGCGTCACTGGTTGGAGGGAGCGGAGCAACCGTTTGTGGTCTGGACTGACCACAAGAATCTGGCTTACGTGCAATCGGCTAAACGTCTCAACTCCCGTCAGGCCCGGTGGGCTTTGTTTTTTGGACGCCTCAATATTTCCCTGACGTTCCGACCTGGGTCGAAGAACGGGAAGGCGGACGCCCTGTCCCGGATGTTCTCCAAGACGGAGGAGAGTGGGGCCAAGACTGAGACGATTCTTCCCCAGAACGTTGTCGTGGGAGCCGTTACATGGAGGATTGAGGAGGAGGTGATGGCGGCTCTTCGGACACAGCCCGGGCCCGATAACGGTCCACCCGGCCAGTTGTTCGTGCCTGAGTCGGTTCGATCTGCTGTCCTTCAGTGGTCCCACGCCAGCAAGATAGCTTGTCACGCTGGTGTTGCTCGGACTATGGCGTTACTGCGCAGACGATTTTGGTGGCCTGCCATGGGAGAAGATACCCGGAGGTTTGTTGCCGCTTGTCCTGTTTGTGCGCAGAATAAGAGTACCAATCGGGCCAGCTCTGGGCTTCTTCACCCCTTACCTATTCCCCGGCGACCTTGGTCGCATCTGGCCCTGGATTTTGTCACGGGGTTGCCCTCTTCTGTTGGTAACACGGTTATTCTGACCATTGTGGATAGATTCAGCAAGTTTGCCCACTTTGTTCCCCTCTCCAAGCTGCCTTCTGCCACTGAGACGTCCGATATCCTGGTTAGGGAGGTGTTCAGGGTCCACGGGTTGCCCTGTGACATTGTTTCTGACCGTGGTCCTCAGTTTACCTCTGCTGTCTGGAAGTCCTTCTGTTTGGCCATTGGAGCTACAGTCAGTCTCACATCTGGATTTCACCCCCAATCTAATGGTCAGGCGGAGAGAGCTAACCAGAAGATGGAGTCCACGCTGCGCTGTCTTGTTTCCTCTGATCCCACCTCTTGGTCCTCTCAATTACCCTGGGTCGAGTATGCTCATAATACTCTCCCTTCATCTGCCACTGGGATGTCTCCCTTCCAGTGCCTGTACGGTTACCAACCTCCCTTGTTTCCTTCTCAGGAGCGGGATCTCTCGGTTCCTTCTGTCCAGACCCACATTCGTCGTTGCCACCGCACCTGGCATCGGGCCAGGAAGGCCCTCCTTAAGGTTTCTGACCGGTATCAGATCCAGGCGAATCGTCGCCGTATTCCTGCCCCCGCTTATACCATTGGAGATAAGGTTTGGTTGGCTACACGGGATCTTCCTCTACGGACTGAGTCGAGGAAACTGTCACCGAAGTTCATTGGTCCGTTTGTAGTGGAGAAGACCATTAATCCTGTTGTGGTCCGACTCAAGTTGCCTGCTACACTAAGAGTACATCCCACCTTTCATGTCTCCTGCCTCAAGCCAGTTCTCCTCAGTCCTCTGTTGCCCCCTCCTCCTCGGATGATCGGAGGTGGTCCTGTCTACACGGTGCGCCGCATCATGGACTCCAGACGGCGGCCTCGAGGGTTCCAGTATTTAGTGGATTGGGAAGGATATGGTCCTGAGGAGAGGAGTTGGATTCCTCGGCGTCAGATCCTTGACGATGACCTGCTTCGTGACTTTTACCGCCTCCACCCTGGCGCTCCGGGTAGTCCGCCCGGTGGCGTTCGTCGGAGGGTCGGTACTGTCACGAATCCCATTTCCTGAGTCTGATATTTGCCAGTGTTCTGTCCTGGAGTGTTTTTTCCGGCGTCCTGGATGTAGCCAGTTGGGAGTTCTGATTACCCGCACCTGTATCCCATCAGCTATCTGCACACCTGGTCCTGATCATCTCTCCTCTTCATAAGCCCGGACCTGACAACCATTCCCTGCCGGATCCAGTATGTTGTGCCATAGTATCAGCCTCAAGTTGGATAGGATTTGTTTTGTTGTTTTGTACGTCTTGCTTGCCTTAAACTTACCTCCGTTTGTTCTGTCTTCAGTTACTCACCCGGATCATTTACCCCATTCCCGCCTGGTCGTCGGAGGATTCCGCTTCCCCATTGGATCCACCTATTTACTCCCATCAACTCACCACCGCTGCCCGCTACGCCACCTGGATATATCTACCCATTCACATTCACTTGTAAATAAATACTCACCTTCTTCCTACTCTCCTTGTCCTGGTCTGCTTCTGGGTTCAATTTTGAAGAAACGTGACATAGACTACAAATTGCAAGAACAAATCCTTCTGGGATAATTTTTTTACAGAGTGTGTAATTTGGCCTATTAAACACAAAACAATATGTTTCAAGTGAGAATTAGGATGGTCTGATGCTGAAAAGGAAAGGCAATTTGGTAACACTTAATTTGAAGGGGTTCTAATTACATTGAAATTACTAGTACTTATCTGTAATAACAAAGATGTTACAACGAATGCTTGATACCATGCTTGTTACATCCTCCTCAGTGAATTTCATAAAAATAAAAATAGTGAAACATTAAAAAAACTACTAAATATATTCATGTCACCAAATAATTGATTAAAACACTCTGTTTTGTGATGCAGGTCTACAGTAGCTTCAGCAGCACTCTGTAGAGTGGCACTATGGTGTAGCCGGAGGACAGCTAGCTTCTGTCCTCCTCTGGGTACATTGACTTAGGAGGCTCATGGATGAGGCGTGTATTCATTATGCCGATTTTGTGTTAAAAAAAATTCTTAAACGAAAGCAAACAAAACGGGAATGAACATGCCTACATTTGTCCAATAGAAACTCTCATTTGCAAATGTTGGCTTTATGATTACACTCTAGATTAGCTAGATGCAGGTGACAGTCTGCAAGGCGGTATTGAATGTGTCATTGTCTGTCACCTTGACTATTCAAAATTCTCTCGACCTGTGCAACTACATTGTAAACTTTCTTTCATAGGCTAGGTTGCAGCAACCTCATGATAGAAACAGGGAAAATGCTAGTATCATGTAGGAGCCTACACCTATCCATGTTACGTTGAGCTGGATGAATGAAATATGAATGACAGTCATCCAATATGCTGTAATAGAAATAAGGCCATGTTAAAAATAATAAAAATAATGATCATCCTCCCTCATCTTAAATGGCACTGATCTCAACAACTCACCAGTGCTATTGGTCAGTTCACTTAAAAAAATACTTTAAATTGTTAAAAACATTTTGACGGTGCATTTGACAATTGGTCAATGACTTTAACCGGCAATAAAAAAAAATGACACATTAATAAACAGTTATGGTTAAAATTGTGAGATAATCATTCCTGCTTGCCAAATTGTCAGCCTATTAAGCTTGGTTAAGTAATGGTTTAAAATGATAAGACAAACTCTTATTCCATCATGTAACCTTGGAAGGGTTTAACTGTTGAGGAAAATTTGCACTTTTGGATGGGATGCATTGGGGGCAATTATTTACTTATAGCAGGAATTAAGGCATCTTGTCAAGATCTGCACAACACCCTCTAAATAAGGACGACCTCGAATGTGCCCAACTTAACACTGACGTCATGTGACAGTGCACAAAGAACAAGGTTGTGAACATCAGTGTGCAAAGTGTTGTAGGTCAAAATCGCCAACACAGTAGAGAGAAAGTATGTTTTTCATGCAATTTGAGGAGCTTTTTTGGATACATCTGCTGGACAATTTAGCATAGGTAGTTAGCTAGCTAGCATTTGCTAGCTAGCTAGCCTACTGTGTTGGCTAGCCAGTTAACTGTGGCTAGCTAGCAAACTTTAGCTGGCATTTTTGATCTGCCTACCAACTAGGCTAGCTTAGTTTACTAACCACAGAATAGACTTTCCATGCAATCTGTTGAGTTGTTTGGGATTAGCTAACAAGCTACCTAAAGCTGGAAATTATGCTATGGTCACTACTAGCTAGCTACCTAGCTAGCTAACGTTAACTGGGCCCGATGGTCTTATCTTCCCTGAACCTTGTTAACAGGGTATCCGTACCCCAAGGGTTATACGTGAGACACACCCAGCATGTTAACATTAGCTAGCTACTTGTGTCAACACACTATGCATAATATTCCTTTTCAATGTAGCTAAACGCTAGGTAAGCACTATTATTGCCTAAACTATAGAAATCACGATGATGAGTGTCTATGAAAAAATGGTCATATATCATTTTTCTCTACCACAGCTTTCTGCAAGCTCTCAGACTCCAGGATGGGGAAATTCAAGAAAGAAACAGATGAGGACAGAAACAGTTGTAGATTTCCATTTTGTAAGATCAATGCAAAAATCCCCATAAATATCTGTCAGTTTAAGCTAAAGATGTATCAATTTTGCATGGGATGCGTCTTAATCCACCGCATCCACCTATGTAACACTTCCTCGTCTGCAGAGCTAAAGCAGTGTCTGTCAGACCACGAGACATCCCGAAAATCAGTCTTCTCCCAAATCGTCTGTAGTGTCTGCAAACCATTACTACCCCTCTATGGGAAGATAAGACTCCCGAACGCGACGGTGTCCTCCGTTTTGCACTATGTGACAGTGCACAAAGAACAGGGTCACCTCCACAGGCGTCTTGGGACTCTGAAGTCAATCTGCCAACTTCTGTCTGTAGCGTCCGAAACAGTTTGGGCAACACAATAATATGAACCATCTATGTAAAGGTGAGACTCTCACAAACACTTACATGCTTTGCTCTATGATGCCCACAGGCCTAACAAGACTCGTCTGAAGGTTCCCCAGTACCAGTTGAAAAAAATGAATGGGAAGTACAGTATACTACATATGGAGACTGCTTGGAAACAAGAAAATAACTCATTTCCTGATCATTCTCAGATATAGGACAGAGTCTTCAGAACAAACATCATTTAGATTTTTTTGGGGGGGACTATCCGTTGCTCCATGTAGTGAATCTGTTATTCAATTAGTTTGTATGGGCTAATAGCACAATGGGAATAAGGCCCAAACATTTTTTTCATCAAATAATGTAGTTATTTATATTTACAGGTACATCAAGGGGTCTTAAAATTCAAAATCAAATAGCTACGTAAATTATCCTTGGTATGACATCCCCCCTTAGACTCTTAAGGCTTATTAAAAAGTGAAGAAAAACACAAGCATGTTGTTCTAAATTAACTATCTAGGTCAGTGTTACCCAACTCCAGTCCTCGGGTATCCCAAGCAGTACACATTTTTATTGAAGCCCCAGGCAAACACAACCCGATTCAACTTGTCAACTAATCGTCAAGCCCTTTATGAGTTGAATCAGGTTTGTCCAGGGCTACAACAAATGTTTAATGTTGGGGATAGTCCAGGACTGGAGTTGGAAAACAATGAACTAAGCTACTCACCAAACTGTAGGCTACATATTTATGTTATTGAGGAGGCTTATACAGTGCCTTGCGAAAGTATTCGGCCCCCTTGAACTTTGCGACCTTTTGCCACATTTCAGGCTTCAAACATAAAGATATAAAACTGTATTTTTTTGTGAAGAATCAATAACAAGTGGGACACAATCATGAAGTGGAACGACATTTATTGGATATTTCAAACTTTTTGGGCGTGCAAAATTATTCAGCCGCCTTAAGTTAATACTTTGTAGCGCCACCTTTTGCTGCGATTACAGCTGTAAGTCGCTTGGGGTATGTCTCTATCAGTTTTGCACATCGAGAGACTGAAATTTTTTCCCATTCCTCCTTGCAAAACAGCTCGAGCTCAGTGAGGTTGGATGGAGAGCATTTGTGAACAGCAGTTTTCAGTTCTTTCCACAGATTCTCGATTGGATTCAGGTCTGGACTTTGACTTGGCCATTCTAATACCTGGATATGTTTATTTTTGAACCATTCCATTGTAGATTTTGCTTTATGTTTTGGATCATTGTCTTGTTGGAAGACAAATCTCCGTCCCAGTCTCAGGTCTTTTGCAGACTCCATCAGGTTTTCTTCCAGAATGGTCCTGTATTTGGCTCCATCCATCTTCCCATCAATTTTAACCATCTTCCCTGTCCCTGCTGAAGAAAAGCAGGCCCAAACCATGATGCTGCCACCACCATGTTTGACAGTGGGGATGTTGTGTTCAGGGTGATGAGCTGTGTTGCTTTTACGCCAAACATAACCTTTTGCATTGTTGCCAAAAAGTTCAATTTTGGTTTCATCTGACCAGAGCACCTTCTTCCACATGTTTGGTGTGTCTCCCAGGTGGCTTGTGGCAAACTTTAAATTACACTTTTTATGGATATCTTTAAGAAATGGCTTTCTTCTTGCCACTCTTCCATAAAGGCCAGATTTGTGCAATATACGACTGATTGTTGTCCTATGGACAGAGTCTCCCACCTCAGCTGTAGATCATGGGCCTCTTGGCTGCATCTCTGATCAGTCTTCTCCTTGTATGAGCTGAAAGTTTAGAGGGACGGCCAGGTCTTGGTAGATTTGCAGTGGTCTGATACTCCTTCCATTTCAATATTATCGCTTGCACAGTGCTCCTTGGGATGTTTAAAGCTTGGGAAATCTTTTTGTATCCAAATCCGGCTTTAAACTTCTTCACAACAGTATCTCGGACCTGCCTGGTGTGTTCCTTGTTCTTCATGATGCTCTCTGCGCTTTTAATGGACCTCTGAGACTATCACAGTGCAGGTGCATTTATACGGAGACTTGATTGTATTTATCATCATTAGTCATTTAGGTCAACATTGGATCATTCAGAGATCCTCACTGAACTTCTGGAGAGATTTTGCTACACTGAAAGTAAAGGGGCTGAATAATTTTGCACGCCCAATTTTTCAGTTTTTGATTTGTTAAAAAAGTTTGAAATATCCAATAAATGTCGTTCCACTTCATGATTGTGTCCCACTTGTTGTTGATTCTTCACAAAAAAATACATATATATCTTTATGTTTGAAGCCTGAAATGTGGCAAAAGGTCGCAAAGTTCAATGGGGCCGAATACTTTCGCAAGGCACTGTATGTTTGTTTAATCTAATTAATCAATTTATTAACCATATAAACCCTTAATTTTTGGTAAGAAATGTAAGATATTTTTAGATGTTGCAATAAAGTTGACTAAAGTAGAAGCTCATCTTATGTTTGTAGGTATTTTCACTTCGTAATGAGTAGTAAGTAATTACTGTAATGATTGTCGTTGGTGGAAGAAGGTGAGGACCAAGGTGCAGCGTGGTACGTGTTCGGCATTTTATTAAATATAACTGAACACTAAATACAAAGTAACAAAAGGCACAACCGAAACAGCTCCGTCAGGTGCAACACACACTAAACAGAAAATAACTACCCACAACCCATAGTGGGAAAACAGGCTGCCTAAATATGTTTCTCAATCAGAGACAACGATTGACAGCTGCCTCTGATTGGGAACCATACCAGGCCAAAACCAGAAATACAAAACATAGAACAAAAACATAGAAAAAATAACATAGAACGCCCACCCTAGTCACACCCTGACCTAACCAAAATAGAGAAGTAAAAGCCTCTCTATGGCCAGGGCGTGATAATTACATTGAAATACACTTAACTTAAACTAGCTAAATCCTGTGTAACGCCTATTAATTCATTGTACTTATGCAGACATTACATGTACTCTGTGGTATACTAATGTGTTTATTTTCTCACTTCTCGCTCCAGAAGCTTTAAATTGAGGACCAGGTTGTCAGGATGGGTAACGTACTATATAAGTACACATTAAGTACAAGGAAGTACCCCTCAAGATACACTTCATTTTAAGTAGCTAAATCCTGTGTAACACCTAGTAATTACATTGTACTTATGTAGATATTACATCTACTCTGTGGTGGGTTTATCCTCTCACTTGGATGGCAAGGAGGTTAAGGTTGTCATAATGGCAAATGTACACATTCATTCCAGGTTATTTTTTTTATAAACATTTTAAGCAACTTGGGTAAATCCATATCCATATCCTAAGCAGAAAGAAGGCCATAAAAAGTATGATTCACACAATGCTCATGTTCCCACAGAAGTGGTGTTGACATTTCAAAATTTCTATCGAAGTCATAGCATTGAAGTAAATCTCATTCTGGCATAACCAATAGATCAAGAGATTATGCAATTCTGTTGAAAATACTGTGAGGCGTGGCGATGATAAAAAAAACACATAACATAACAAAACGCCATACAAACACACCCCAGCCCTGTCAAAACCCGAAGTCCATAAAGCCATCCGAGCATGATGCGGTTTATTCAGTACAATAAGTTCATCATTCATTGTGTCAGACAAAAATATCAGCAGTAAAAGCCAATCCACAACAGTTTCGGTCTGTAAGAAAATGCCCCATTGATGTCGATAATGCAAAGCTTGATCCAAAATCACAATGGAGGATGTTTGGTGTAGCTGTGTCTTCTTCAACTGATAGGTCATCCCCCCCCCATTCACCTCAAACAGGGGACGATGACAGACGTGTCTAATAAGCACCATTTCCCAGTCCAGCCAGGTGTGTGTGTCTACACCCTAATGTTCCTCTCCTACATGTCCTGGCGACAGATGCCCCCCAGGGTGTTGAACTTTGACCCCAGGTCCCCTAGGAACTTCAAGTCATCCCCCTGGTTACTTAGCGATAGCTCATCCAGCGACTGGCACTTGCTGCCTCTCCCCTCGTATCTGTACTCGTAGGGTTGGTAGTCCACCTCATCTCCAATCATATACAGCCTCTGGGGAACCAATACGCCAATGTTAGAGGATGTTAACTATTCAACTTTTCAATAATTACATTTCTACAAGATCTTAAAAAACTCTCAATTCTAGTAACTAATGAAGTACTTATAATATATCAAACTGAGGGATATTTCTTACAATAAAGAATGTATGTAGTAGCAAAAAGACAAATATCATCACCATAGTTAGTTACTGTTTTCAAGACCACATGGTGCATCATTCACATCTCAACATAATTGTCCGTCTCTGTTTTCACAGCACAGGCTATTTGTGACATTTTCTACATGTCACATACGTGTCAGGTCGGATGTTTTAAACCCTCGTACTGTACAAACACCTGGTGTTACACAGTACTCTACCACGCTAATACAAAGGAGTTGTGCTAAAATGCCTCTTAGTGAGGATTACGGGTCTCATTGTGTGATTACACAGGGGCTGGCCTGAGGTGGTTCCCCCTCTGGGACCCACAGATCCCTCTCTGGGGCCCTTGGGCCAATGTACACACAACCGGTTCTGTAATGGCTGTGTTGCTTGGGGACAGGTATCTTACCCGGTCTATGTGCTCTGAAATGTGCTGGTCCGACAGCAGGCCGAAGGAGCGTGAGTATTTCGAAGAGTTACTCTAAGGAGAGAGCAGAGGAGCCGTGAAAACACAGGAAAACAAACATGAAGGCAACAATTTCATGCAGTGTGTATGTATCAATGGTGTGTGTGGTGTCAAGTAGACACGATTCTGATAGTTAGTGCACAGCAACACTTACCCTCATGGTATTGTTCCTGCTTGCAGTCCACGCCTGGTACTGCAATTGGAAAATTCATATTCACATTGTTGATATGAGAATTATTGACGGCATTAACGCACCCACTTCACTGTATAAATCCTTGATAACCTGTAGTTAATATGTAATAACCTGTCATAAATTGCATTTATACAACTGTCAAATCATATACAGAGCCTCCAGAAAGTATTCACACCTCTTGACTTGTTCCACATTTTGTTGTATTCAAGCCTGAATTTAAAACGGATTAAAAAAAAATATATATATCATTCTCACCAGTCTATACACAATACCCCATAATGACAAAGTGAAAACATATCTAGAATTTCTTGCAAATCTATTGAAAA
The DNA here is from genome assembly GCF_002021735.2 of Oncorhynchus kisutch. NCBI lineage: Eukaryota > Metazoa > Chordata > Actinopteri > Salmoniformes > Salmonidae > Oncorhynchus > Oncorhynchus kisutch. Next base: position 47,405,345 of record NC_034190.2, on the reverse strand, counting down.
TCAAATACAGAAATATATCAATTACATTAGTATCCACACCCTGAGTCAATCCATGCTAGAATCACCTTTGGCAGCGATCACAGCTGAGAGTCTTTGTGGGACTCTAATCTTTCACACCTAGATCGTACAATATTTGCACAACCAACAACCAAGTTGGTTGTGGATCATTGCTAGACAGCCATTTTCAAATCTTGCCATAGATCTTCAAGGAGATTAAAGTCAAAACTGTAACTAGGCCACTCAGGAACATTCGATGTCGTCTTGATAAGAAACTCCAAGCCCATCATTAAGCTCTGAGCCCTGGGTTGGAAGCCTGCCCTGTGCAACTGGATCCTGGACTTCTTGATGGGCCGCCCCCAGGTGGTGAAGGTAGGAAACAACACCTCCACTACGCTGTTCCTCAACACAGGGGCCCCACAAGGGTGCGTGCTCAGCCTCCTCCTGTACTCCCTGTCCACCCATGACTGCGTGGCCACACACGCCTCCAACTCAGTCATCAAGTTTGCAGATGACACAACAGTATTAGGCCTGATTACCAGCAATGACGAGATAACCTACAGGGAGGAGGTGAGGACCCTGGCAGTGTGAAGCCAGGAAAATAACCTCAACATCAACAAAACAAAGGAGCTGATCGTGGACTGAGAGCAGAGGGAGCACGCCTCTATCGACATTGACGGGACCATACTGGAGAAGGTGAAAAGCTTCAAATTCCTCTTCGTACATATCAATAATATTCTGAAGTGATCAACCCACACAGACAGCGTGGTGAAGAAGGTGCAACAACACCTCTTCAACCGTAGGAGGCTAAAGAAAGATCCTCACAAACCTTCACATATGCACAATTGAGAGCAGGGCTCTCCAGAAGGTGGTGCAGTCTGCCCAACGCTTCACCAAGGGAACAATGCCTGCCCTCCAGGACACCTATAGCACCTGACTTCACAGGAACGTCACAGGAAGGACAAAAAGATAATTAAGGACATCAACTACCCGAGCCACTCCGCTATCGTCCAGAAAGCGATGTCAGTACAGGTGCATCCACGCTTGGACTGAGACACTGAAAAAGGCCATCAGACTGTTAAATAGTCATCTATAGCCAGCTACCACCCAGTTACTCAACCCTGCACCTGAGAGGATGCTGTCCTATGTACATAGACATGGAATCACTGGTTACTTTAGCAATGGAACTCTAGTCACTTTAATAATTTTTTTACATAATGTTTTACTAATTTCATATGTATATACTGCATATTACAAATAGGTATATCTTCTGTATACCAACCCTACCTTGTCACAACACAACTGATTGGCTCAAAATCAGTAAGAAGGAAAGAAATTCCACAAATTAACTTTTAACAAAGCACACCTGTTAATCATTTAAACGCATTACAGGTGACTACCTCATGAAGCTGGTTGAGAAACTGCAAAGAGTGTACAAAGCTGTCATCAAGGCAAAGATTGGCTACTTTGAAGACTCAAATATAAAATATATTTTGATTTATTCACTTTTTTGGTTACTACATGATTCCAAATGTGTTATTTCATAGTTTTAAAATCTTCACTGTTATTCTATAATGTACACAATAGTAAAAATAAAGATAAACCCTTGAATGAGTAGCTGTGTCCAAACTTTTGACTGGTACTGTATATACAATTGAAGTCAGAAGTTTACATACACCTTAGTCAAATACATTTAAACTCAGTTTTTCACAATTCCTGACATTTAATCCTAGTACAAATTCCCCGTCTTAGGTTCCCAGTTCTGACCTTTCTGCCTGTCCTGACCCTGATCCTGCCTGCCGTCCTGTACCTGCCTGACTCTGATTTGGATTACGACTCTTTGCCTGCCTTGACTTACATTTTGCCTGCCCCATGTACTATAATAAACTCAGACTTGTATACTATCCGCCTGAGTCCTGATACAAAATATATAGAAGCAACAAAGTGTTTCTACACCTCACAAGCTACAGACAACAGATAACATGGAAGTGGCAAAACACAGCTAGGGATTATGTTCACTAGTCTGATTGTCCTTTAGCCATGTCTTTATGTTTTACTTTGTGAAGGTGCAATAGGTGGTGCAGTTATGTATGTCTGATGGCAGTGTGTTCCAGACATAGGAAGCTCTTACAGAGAAAGCAGTTTGAATAATGGTGCTTTTCCTTAACGGGACTATTACTGTCACCTTTCATGGCAGACCAGGCCATTTAGGATCTTCAATACAAGACATGCGTCTGTGCATTGCCCAAGAATTTCCCAAATTAGGAGCTCATGCTTTCTGAGGATGTGACAGTGATGTCTATTGGGGTTTCGACCAAGCATTTTGAGAGCCTGTTTACAGACTGAATGGGTTATTAATTAATGTTGTACTGCAAGCTTGGGCCCAACTTGTCAAGCAGTTTAAGGTAGGGAGTATCATAGCTTTGAATTACAGTTTTTCTGCCTCCGTAGTCAATTTAAAAAAATGTTTTGGACATTAGCTGGTTGAATTTGGTAATTTGAGTAAACCTTTTCACCTGCTTTTTAAAAGAGTTTGGAATCAAAGTATGATACCAAGCTACCACCAGGAGTTTCTCCCCTGACACACATACATCTGGCCCAGTAGCATCAGTTGCCCTCTTTGTGAAGAACATGCAGACAGTTTTTTCACATTGAGATGCAAACATGAGTCACTGGACCATTACAGTAGTGAGTTATTTTGAAGCTTGTTGTTTGCTCTTTGCATGCACATGGACTTCAGGGCTTTTTTTGGTGCATGCACGTTCTTTCACACAAATTATCAAGGATCCCACCAGGTACAACCCTAAATCCGTAAACATGGGCACCCTCATATAAATTATCCTGACCAAATTTCCCTCCATCCATTGTCCATCGACCTGGCCAAGGCTTTCGACTTTATCGACTTTATCAATCACAGTATTTTTATCGGTAGACTCAACAGCCTTAGTTTCTCAAATGACTGCCTCGTCTGGTTCACCAACTACATCTCAGATAGAGTTCAGTGTGTCACATCGGGGGGGAACTCTGGCAGTCTTTATAGGGGTGCCACAGGGTTCAATTCTCAGGCCGACTCTTTTCTCTGTATATGTCAATGATGTCGCTCTCGCTGCAGGTGATTCCTTGATCCACCTCTACGCAGACGACACCATTCTGTATACATCTAGCCCGTTTTTGTACACTGTGTTAACAAACTTCCAAATGAGCTTCAATGCCATACAACACTCCTTCCGTGGCCTCCAACTGCTCTTAAACGCTAGTAAAACTAAATGCATGCTCTTCAACCGATCGCTGCCCACACCCGCCCGCCCGACTAGCATCACTACTCTGGACGGTTCTGACTTAGAACATGTGGACAACTACAAATACCTAGGTGTCTGGCTAGACTGTAAACTCTCCATCCAGTCTCGTGTTAAGCATCTCCAGTCCAAAATTAAATCTAGAATCGGCTTCCTATTTCGCAACAAAGTCTCCTTCACTCACGCTGCCAAACATACCCTCATAAAACGGACTATCCTACTGATCCGCGACTTCGGCGATGTCAATTACAAAATAACCTCCAACACTCTACTCAGCAAACTGGATGCCCCATATACCACCCACCACTGCGACCTGTATGCTCTCCTCGGCTGGCCCTCGCTACATATTCGTCGCCAGACCCACTGGCTCCAGGTCATCTATAAGTCTTTGCTAGGTAAAGCTCCACCTTATCTCAGCTCGTGATCACCATAACAACACCCACCCGTGTCACGCACTCCAGCAGGTATATCTCACTGGTTATACCCAAAGCTAACACCCACTTTGGCCGCCTTTCCTTCCAGTTTGCTGGAACGAATCTCTGAAGTTGGAGACATGTCTCCCTCACTAACTTTAAGCATCAGCTGTCTGAGCTGCTTACCGATCGCTGCAGCTGTACATAGCCCACCTGTAAATAGCCCACCCAACTACCTACCTCATCCCGATATTGTTTTTATTTACTTTTTTTGCTCTTTTGCACACCAGTATTTCTACTTGCACATCATCATCTGCACATCTATCAATTCAGTGTTATTTTGCTAAATTGTAATTCTTTGCTACTATGGCCTATTTATTGCCTTACCTCCTTACTCCGTTTGCACACACTGTATATAGATTATTCTATTGTGTTATTGACTGTACTTTTGTTTATCCTATGTTTAACTGTGTTGTTTTTGGCCGCATTGCTTTGCTTTATCTTGGCCAGGTCGCAGTTGTAAATGAGAAGTTGTTCTCAACTGGCCTACCCGGTGAAATAAAAAACTATAACATTTTCATCAGTTTCCAGATTTAGCCAAGGAAGAGTGCTCTTTTGGCCAGGTTTTGATTTCCTTGTAGACATTTGTAGGCTGGATTGTGGATAGAAAAACCTGACTGTTAGCTTCCACATTTTTACAGGACAGAAGATTCCAGTTCATTTCCGTAATTGCTTTTTCAAAATCATTTAACTCACCCTTAGGTATTCTGAGCTGATCAGGCTTGCAGTGCCTTGCAAAGGTATTCAACCCCCTTTGGCATTCATTTTTTATTTTGTTGCAAATGCACAACACTGTCTAAATTGGTGAAGTGAAATGAAAAATGTACTTGTTTCAAAAAATAAAAAAAAATGGAAAAGTGGTGTGTACATATACATTCACCCCTTTTTCTATGAAACCCCTAAATAAGATCTGGTGCAACCAATTACAATCAGAAGTCACATAATTACTTAAATAAAGTCCACCTGTATGCAATCTAAGTGTCACATGATCTGTCACATGATCACACCTGTTCTGAAAGGCCCCAGAGTCTGCAACACCACAAAGCAAGGGGCACCACCAAGCAAGCGGCACCATGAAGACCAAGGAGCTCTCCAAACAGGTCAGAAACAAAGTTCTGGAGAAGTACAGATCAGGGTTGGGTTATAAAAAATAATTGAAACTTTGAACATCCTGCGCAGCACCAATAAATATATATTTTTAAATGGAAAGAATATGGCACCACAACAAACCTACCAAGAGAGGGCTGCCCACCAAAACTCATGGACCAGGCAAGGAGGGCATTAATCAGAGGCAACAAAGAGACCAAAGACAACCCTAAAGGAGCTGCAAAGCTCCACAGCGGAGATTGGAGTATCTGTTCATAGGACCACTTTAAGCCGTACACTCCACAGAGTGAAGAGTGGCCAGAAAAAAGGCATTGCTTAAAGAAAAAAAAATAAGCAAACATGTTTGGTGTTTGCAAAAAGGCATGTGGGAGACTCCCCAAACATATGGAAGAAGGTACTCTGGTCAGATAAGACTAAACTTGAGCTTTTTGGCAATCAAGGAAAATGCTATGTCTGGCGCAAACCCGACACCTCATCACCCCGAGAACACCATTCCCACAGTGAAGCATGGTGGTGGCAGCATCATGCTGTGGGGATGTTTTTCATCAGCAGGGACTGGGAAACTGGTCAGAATTGAAGGAATGATGGATGGTGCTAAATACATGGAAATTCTTGAGGGAAACCTGTTTCAGTCTTCCAAAGATTTGAGACTGGGATGGAGGTTCACCTTCCAGCAGGACAATGACCCTAAGCTTACTGCTAAATCAACACTCGAGTGGTTTAAGGGGAAACATTTAAATGTCTTGCAATGGCCTAGTCAAAGCCTCAATGCAATTGAGGTCTGGGTGTGAGTTAAAGATTGTGGTGTGAGTTAAAGATTGCTGTACACCAGCAGAACCCATCCAACTTGAAGGAGCTGGAGCAGTTTTGCCTTGAAGAATGGGCAACAAGCCCAGTTGCTAGATGTGCCAAGCTTGTAGAGACATACCCCAAACAAAGATAAACAATCCGTTGTTACTTTAAGACATGAAGTTCAGTCAATATTTGAAAATGTCAAGAACTTCCAAGTGCAGTCGCAAAAACTCTCAAGCTCTATGATGAAATTGGCTCTCATGAGGACCGCCACAGGAAAGGAAGACCTAGAGTTACCTTTTTTTTTGTCTTTTATGTAACCTTTATTTAACTAGGCAAGGCAGCAGACAATAAGTTCAGTAGAGTTACCAGCCTCAGAAAATGCAGCCCTGTCATGCGTAGGTGTAATAGGTGGCAGGGAAGTCAGGCGCAGGAGAGTCAAACGGAGTGTAAAATGGAGTCTTTTAATAAAGTCCACGGAGTATGCTCCATAACACTCTATGTACAGAAACACAAAACATGTGTACGAGGACCCGACGCGCACCTATACAACAATCACACTACACTGACAATAAAACAATCTCTGACAAAGACATGAGGGGAAACAGAGGGTTAAATACACAACTGGTAATGAATGGGATTGAAAACAGGTGTGTGGGAAGACAAGACAAAACCAATGGAAAATGAAAAAAGGATCAATGATGGCTAGAAGACCGGTGACGTCGAACGCCGAGCACCGCCCGAACAAGGAGAGGCAACGACTTCGGCAGAAGTCGTGACAAGCCCAAATAAATGCTTCACCGAGTTCAAGTAACAGACACATCTCAAAATCAACTGTTCAGAGGAGACCGCGTGAATCAGGCCTTCATGGTCGAATTGCTTCAAAGAAACCACTACTAAAGAGCACCAATAAGAAGAGACTTGATTGGGCCAAGAAACACGAGCAATGGACATTAGACTGGTGGAAATCTGTCCATTGGTCTGATGAGTCCAAATTTCAGATTTTTGGTTCCAACCACTGTGTCTTTGTGAGACGCAGAGTCAGTGAACGGATGATGTGTGTGGTTCCCACCGTGAAGCAAGGAGGAGGTGTGATGGTGTGGAGCTGCTTTGCTAGTGACACTTTCTGTCATTTATTTAAAGTTCAAGGCACACTTAACCAGCATGGCTACCACAGCATTCTGCAGCGATACGCCATCCCATCTGGTTTGTGCTTAGTGGGACTATCATTTGTTTTTCAACAGGACAATGACCCAACACACCTCCAGGCTGTGTAAGAGCTATTTTACCAAGAAGGAGAGTGATGGCGTGCTGAATCAGATGACCTGGCCTCCACAATCACCTGACCTCAACCCAGTTGAGATGGTTTGGGATGATTTGGACCACAAAGTGAAGGAAAAGCAGCCAACAAGTGCTCAGCATATGTGGGAACTCCTTCAAGACTGTTGAAAAAGCATTTGAGGTGAAGTTGGTTGAGAAAATGCCAAGAGTGTTCAAAGCTGTCATCAAGGCAATGGGTGGCTAATCTGAAGATTCTAAAATATATTTTGATTTGCTATAGGTCATGTAACTGTTTGTTACACACAATATGCTTTGTGGACTTCACCGGACATATGTTGAATTCGAGAACTTTAGTAATCCCTTGGGTTTAGCTCGTGGGTCCCAGATGACTGGAGAGTGAAATATATATTTTCGGTGTTTTCTGACTGCTGGGTTTAGGCCGTTTAGTTTTGATTGGGGGTAGTTTGGTAGTGCAATTAACTATCCCTCGTGCTTGCACTGGATGCGAGGAACTAATTAAAACAGCTTGCGTGCCAGAAGCAGAGTCGGTAATCGCGTATTGGGACTTGTTTACACTGTCTGGACAGTCAAAGTTTGTCTTGGAGACGGACGACTCAAGAGAAATCATGGAACCATAGCACTCCACTGCCATCCACTGCTTTCCACTCTGGTAGGTTTTTATAGCTTGGTGGTGTTAGGCCCAGGGTTGAAGTGTCCGTCCCTGGAGAGCAGGAGGGTAGTCAACAGGTAGCTTAGCAGTTTCCGATAGGTGTTGAAGGACTTGTTTGTTACTCCCAAGTGTTTAAGTAAAGTAGGAAGTTATGTAGTCTTGGCCATTAATCAGGACATCATGCTGTGTCCTGTCCGGAGATGGCATTCCCCGACTCCGACAGTAGATTCATTGTGTCATCCCAGCAAGGATGCACTGAAATTATCAAGAGAACACAGCTACATAGCTGACCATTTTACAAGTTATAACGCATAATTGCGCTTTAAATCTTTGTGAGTTATTTAGCTATGGTCGGCGTACACAACCTGGTCTCAGAGCATTTCGTATTATTCTGTATCTAAAGCCGAGACACTCTACTGTGGTTAGAGTGGATAGTTGGTCGGAGTGGGCGTAAAACGCGAATGTCTAGCAACCTAAAGGTTGTGAGTTTGAATGTCAATAACGGACAACTTTAGCATTTTAGCTAATTAACAACTTTTCAACTACTTACTACTTTTAGCTACTTTTAGCTATTTTGATAGCTAACCTTTCCCCCAACCTTAACCCTTTTATCTAACCCTTCCCTGATCCTTAATCATTTAACCGAACTCCTAAACTTAACCCTAACCCTAACCCCTAACCCCTTGCTAATGTTAGTGAGCTAGCTAACATTAGCTACCTAGCTATAATTCTTAAAATATCATATATTTAGCAAATTCGTAATTACGTTTTGCGAATTTACATTTTGTAGGTTTGCAAATTCACAACATGTAATATGATTTGTACTTCGTAATATATCAGACAAAATGGGTGATGAACATCCACAAATTAATGCATATCATACGAAACATAACCTATCAAACTAAAAGCTTGTCTTGAATTTTGTCACACCCTGATCTGTTTCACCCCCCTCCAGGTGTCGCCCATCTTCCCCATTATCCCCTGTGTATTTATACCTGTGTGCTCTGTTTGTCTGTTGCCAGTTCATCTTGTGTGTTCAAGTCAACCAGCATTTTGTCCAAGCTCCTGCTTTTTCCAGTTTCTCGCCCTCCTGGTTTTGACCGTTGGCTGTCCTGACTCCGAGCCCGACCACTCTGCCTACCCCCGACCCTGAATCTGCCTGCCGACCTGTACCTTTGTGTGAACACTTTCAGAAGGCACTGTATGCATCGCTAAGGTAGAAAAGGGAGGGTTATATTGCCCCCTTGTGGCTGCCTGGAGCAGATGTCACTTACCTTGCCTTGCCCATCCTGGCTTCTCAGAGTTCCGTTGGCTTCGCTCATTCTCTGGAATGTTCCCCATCCTGAGATCCCTCCCACTCCTGAGGAGGATAGCTTGGTGACCTGGGGAGAGATGGAGGATGAGTACTGAGACAATGGGCACAACTGCCATTATACATGAAATACCTTATAATGTACACTATATATACACAAAAGTATTTGGATTAGCCTATTTCAGCCACACCCGTTGCTGACAGGTGTATAAAATCAAGCACACAGCCATGCAATCTCCGTAGACAAACATTGGCAGTAGAATGGCCATACTGAAGAGGTCAGTGACTTTCATCATGGCGACGTCATAGGATGCCACCTCACGTTCTCTGGAGTGATGAATCACACTTCATCATCTGGCAGTCTGACGGACAAATCTGGGTTTGGTGGATGCTAGGATAACGCTACCTGCCCGAATGCATTGTGCCAACTGTAAACTGTGTTGGAAGAATAATGGTCTGGAGCCCCTTAGTTCCAGTAAAGGGAAATCTTAACGCTACAGTATACAATGAATTACATTCTAGACGATTCTGTAGTACTTCCAACTTTGTGGCAACAGTTTGGGGAAGGTCCTTTCCTGTTTCAGAATGACAATCCCCCCTTGCACAAAGCGAGGTCCATGACCGGCCAGCACAGAGCCCTGACCTCAACCCCGTCAAACACCATTGGGATGAATTGGAACGCCGACTGCGAGCCAGGCCTAATCGCCCAAAGCCTGACGTCACTAATGCTCTCGTGGCTGAATGGAAGCTAGTCCCCGCAGCAATGTTCGAATATCTAGTGGAAAGCCTTGCCAGAAGAGTGGAGGCTGTTATAGTAGCTGATGGGGGGGACCAACACCATATTCATGCCCATGATCTTGGAATGAGATGTTGATCTTGGAATGAGATGTTCGACAAGCAGGCGTCCACATACTTTTGGTCATGTAGTGTACACTGATGCCCTACTCCATCAGCTAGGTGTATCCTCCATCAGAATTGTGTACCACTATTGTCACCACTATTTTGTTTAGCTAAGTAATGCCATGATGCGCATGTTAGATAACGACGGGGTGATAGTGTAAATGCACAAAGTGTTAAATGACACTATAATTGAGGACCATAAAGAGTTAAATTGTGTTTTGCACACTGTGATGTAGTACTACTCAACATAGAACTATGAGACGTATACCACTGAGACAGGTAGAAGGAACATGCAATGCTCTTTGTTTACATCTCTCATAAATAGATGACACGGGTCAAAGACAATGCTATTCAGTGCAATCGAACCGTCGGGGATAGTACAACTGGTCCAAGCTGTAGTAGATAAAACATTGGCAATTTACAAAGTTCCCCAAACTTCAGAATGAGCTAGAGCATGGCTCTTCAACCCTGCTCCTGGAGAACGCCAGTTGTAACTGACCTGATTCAGCTGATCAACAAGCTTATTGTTATAATCACGTGCACTTGTTTTGGGTTGGAGTGAAAACCAACAGGACAGTAGCTCTCCAGGGAAAAGTAGTTCAAAGATATTTTAAAACACAACAGGTTTTAAAGCATATACTTGTTTCCGTTTCGCTGAATTTAGGCTGGAACTTCAACACTTGAAAAATCAGGTTTGTCAGCAAGGCTGTCACTTACCACGGTCCTCCCTGTGGTTCTGTATGTCTCATTGGTCTCTTGGGTCATCTCATTGGTCTCCGGAGTAAGCTGTCCGATCAGAGAAGAGAGTCAAGCACAGCATAAATAGCCTCTGCCGAGTACCCAAAAACCGGATGTTTCGGTTTTCAGAGGATATCGAAAGAGAGCTTTTGAACCAAGGTGACACTCTTAACTTTACTGGATTGGTTGAACAGTGCAGAAAGAGAACGTCCCCCAACAGTATTTTTTCTTCTCGTCAAGACCAGTATGTAGAGCAAGGGTCTCCAACCCTGTTCCTGGAGAGCTACCCTCCTGTAGATTTCTGCTCCAACCCCTGACCTGGTTCAGTTTATCAACCAGCTAATTAGAATCAGGTGTGCTAGATTACGGTTGGATTGAAAACCTACAGGACAGTAGCTCTCCAACAACAAGAATCTAGTTTCAGGCATTTCCTTTAAACAACAGGGATTTAGACCGTGATCACTGTGTTGTTGTGAAATGGGTGGAAGATGGGGTACAGATGTAGGGTCTTAATTTGATCACCCTTTTGCAGTAGAAATGCAAGAAATGTAAAACTTTTAGTGCATTTGAGGTTTAAAAAGGCTTCTGAAGTTTGTCATTTCCACTTTTACATTTCAGACTTAATTTTCCCTTACGAAAACTGATGGCACTTTATAATACCTCCAATTACAAAGCATTTATAATGAAATAGTAAATAGTTAATTTAATTTATGAATCACTACTCCAGTCATGAGATGTTGAATATAGGTCCTTATAAACCATTTACTAATCATTAATTAAGTCTTTTTGCGTGGCCTCATCTAAAGTGTGGGCTATTTATACTTTATAAATACTTTATAAATGTTTTGAGTGACATTGTGAAACAAATGTTGCAAGGATTTGAGGAAGAGTAATGGGAATGTTTTTTTTGCTAATGTTTTGCAACCTTTCAAATGCGAACTAATCATAAAACAGGGAAAGGTATTCTACACACAACAGCTGGCAGGACCAGACAGTTTTTGTCTAGTGGGTTTGTATTCTTTCCTTGCTACTGATATGTGCTTCCATTGCTTCACTCTTTAAACAGCAGACCATTTTTCACACAAGGCTTTGCTTGGCTGGACCTTTACTGGGCAGGTAGTAACTATTTAAACATAATAGGATAGCTCAGCAAAAATAAATATTCCCATATTCCTTTCCTTACCTCGTAAGCAGTCTATGGACTGCTCTTAATTAATCTCTCGTGGACAGACTGTAAATGCTCTGTAATAGCTACTGTAAATTGGACAGTGCAGTTAGATTAACAAGAATGTATCCTTTCTGCCGAAATAAGACATGTCTATGTCCTGGAAAGTTTGTTGTTACTTACAATGTCATGCTAATCACATTAGTGCGCGTTAGCTCAACCGTCTTGGTATAGGTTTAACAGATAGAATGTCTACCAATGGCATGTCCAAATTACACAAAACATTTCTAAAGTATTTCTAAAGTAAAAATAGCCCACACTTTAGACAAGGCCATGCAAAAAGACAAGTAAAGATTATTGAATGGTTTATAAGGATCTATATTAAATGTCTTATAAATGATCTTACGAATCATTATTAAATACGTTAAACGTTGTTTACAAATGTGTGAATAACTAGGTTACTAACATTTACAAATGTGTGAGTAATGATTAATAAATTATGAATAAACGATTTACTAATGCATTAGAATTATGTGACGTTTTTAGAAAGTGCTACCTGAAAATGTATCAACGCCTACAAAAATGTCCATGAATTATAATCCACATAATAATTCACATTTCCTGTTGGTGCAGGATTATTTCCCTGCAGAAGCAAACTGGCTCAGATTAAGCTAGCTACTACATCTGTATGTAGTAACTAGTCTTGTTGTTGTGGTTGAAAGAGTTAATAACATGATTATATGAAGAGGTGTAGCGTAGCAGATAGAGCGGTAAAGGTAGATAGCCCTACTGTTGAACAGAGCTAGCTACTATCTTACAGTTTGGAGACTTGGCTCTAACTCATTCTCCTTTGACAAGCTGATGGCATGCTTGTACCAACAAGTCCATCCTGTTTAGGAAACCATCATAAAATATTATGCACTATATAATTTAGCGCACCTCATAAATCTTCTAAATCTCACTAATGTTTACTATGCCCTCTAGTGCACACTGTGCCCTACACAATCCACTATTTTAAATATCTTAGTTCACATTACTTCACTCTATTTTATTTCCGTACACTCCATACATCTCTAGTACACACTACTATGATATGCCTTTGTTTTGTACTTTACCCCTTTTTCTTCCCAATTTTGTGATATCCAATTGGTAGTTACAGTCTTGTCCCATCGCTGAAACTCCCCTACGGACTTGGGAGTGGCGAAGGTTGAGAGCCATGCGTCCCCTGAAAGACGATCCTGCCAAGCCGCACTGCTTCTTGACACAATGCTCGCTTAACCCGGAAGCCAGACGCACCAATGTGTCAGTCGCAACACCGTCCAACCGGCAACCGTAGTCAGCTTGCAGGCTCCCGGCCTGCCACAAGGAGTCGCTAGAGCACGACGGGACAAGGAAATCCCGGCCGGCCAAACCCTCCCCTAACCTGGAAGTCGCTGGGCCAATTGTGCACCGCCTCATGGGTTTCCAGGTCATGATGCAGTGCCTTAGACTGCTGTGCCACTCGGGAGGCCGCTGTCTGTACTGTATTCTATACTTAATACAAAAGACAAGTCATCCAAGCCGATCAACTAGGCCTACAGGTGTTTACAAGCAAGTGTAACTGCCACCTTTTCCGGGGCCACCAACACATTCTTTTAGCAGACTGGTTCATCTTCCCTGCACAGTCAAACTAGAGATGGAAGTGTGGTTTGGAGAATGTGGTCAGTGTTGTATGCCTACTCACTTTGCATGTGGCACATGTGCTCAAGAGTCACACCCAAATCATGTATGTGTGCTATTTTACTGTCTCTCATTGGTACAATAGAAAATAAATTATGCTTGTGGTGACAGAACCTGCTTCAGTTCGTGCTTTCCATACTTATATAGTACATATTAGAGGGAAACACACACCCTACACAGAGTCACCTGTAACTGTCATTGTATTAATGACTTCTATTAACTCTATTAACTCCACCTAACCGTGCAGAACACACACACACACACACACACACACACACACACACACACACACACACACACACACACACACACACACACACACACACACACACACACACACACACACACACACACACACACACACACACACACACACACACACACACACACACACAGCATTGAAAAACCTGATGAAATAAGGGTTGTGAAGCAGAAAGAGATGTTAAAGATAAAATTAAGAAGAAGAAGAGAGGAAAGTAAGGATAGTGGCCAGTTTACCTTTATGCCTGTGGTGGCCTGCTTCATTCCATCTACCACGTCCACGGCTACATGGTTGGAAGTGGTGCGAGCCAAGATCAACATGGGCTCACCCTAAGAGAGAGGGACAGGGGGCGAGAGAGAGGAGGAGGGAAAATAAGGAGGATAGGGGCATGAGAGATGAGGAGAGGAGGAGTGGTCGCAGGAGAGAGGAGTGGTGGCCGGAGAGAGGAGGAGTGGAGGCCGGAGAGAGGAGAGGTGGAGGCCGGATAGAGGAGGAGTGAAGGCAGGAGAGAGGAGGAGTGGAGGCAGGAGAGAGGAGGAGTGGAGATAGGAGAGAGGAAGTGTGGAGGCAGGAGAGAGGAGGAGTGGAGGCCGGAGAGAAGAGGAGTGGTGGCAGGAGTGAGGAGGAGTGGAGGCAGGAGAGAGGAGGAGTGGAGGCAGGAGAGAGGAGTGGAGGCCGGAGAGAGGAGGAGTGGAGGCAGGAGAGAGGAGGAGTGGAGGCCGGAGAGAGGAGGAGTGGTGGCAGGAGTGAGGAGGAGCGAAGGCCGGAGAGAGAAGGAGTGGAGGCAGGAGAGAGGAGGAGTGGTGGCAGGAGAGAGGAGGAGTGGAGGCAGGAGAGGTTAGCAGAGATGATTGGAAAAGAAGAGGAGTTTAGGAAAGCAGTAGAGGAACGAGAAGGAGAAAAGGGGTGAGGAGAGAAGAGAACATTAAAAGAGGAAATGACAAGAACAATTAAAAGTTATTACAACATGAAACATGTCAGATTACATACAGAGGGAGAACACCTGTCTTGCCATGAGTACGTACCAGTAAAGACCTGTCATACCCAGACCTGCCACATGCAGACTCAATGACCACAATGATGTAAGCACATCACAGCCCGGTAAGGGATTGTATTGTACACTCCTGTCTGTGTGCTGAACACCCCAAACATTGCACATTGTGTACAAATAAATAGCTAATAAACCTATATTATTACTGCACACACACACACACATACGAGCACACACTTGCACGCGTAACCCACATGCACACACCCCCACACACCTTGCATGCGGAGCCCCCTCCCTCCTCGTTGTAGTTGATAAGAGTCTGGTTTCCCTCGTCTTGCAGATTGAGGGGGAGGTGTGTGAACGTCTTACCGCCACACTCACACAGCAGGAGGAAAAGCAGCAGCACTGGAAGAGGGACACACAACCACAGTGTCACTACTAACAGTCATACGTAGAACATAGCATTTTACAGTACAAACAACTCACGGGTGTATAAAGTCATGGCTGCATAACACATAGCATGTCACTGCTATATTACTGCTACCGATCAACATGTTCTAGCAATATTGCATCACAAGTTTGATCTCAATTCGATAGATGTGATTTGGATTAGACTGAATTGGTATCTTTCAAATCTTTCTCCACTCCAGATTTCAGGCTATAAGCACTACGGTTAGTTCTAAGACTGTCTGAGTAACTGACTTTACTGATTGTCCGCCTACTCTCTAACTATCCCTTATCTCTATCTACAGTACTCCATACCTATTCCCTTCGAACTCACGTAAGAGGAGAAGCAGTCCAGCCAGCAGTAGTCCTATAGCGGCTAAGCCCAGGCTGGAGGTCCGGGGTAGAGAGGCCCTACACTTGTCCCCTCCCCCACAGTCACACACCATAACCTCGACAGTGTCATTTACAACCATCCCTTGCTGGTCCTGGATCACCAGAGGTACTGTGTAGTTACCGTACGGCAGACTCTTGAGACTGACCAGACCCGCCTCCACACCTGACCACCAGGGAGAAAGAGAGAGAGGGGTGGAAGGAGAGGAAAAGAAGGTAGGGGGTTTAATTATACTCAATGCTGTGCAGCGTTGAAGGACCTGACATATTAGTATTTTTTGTATTTTTCCAGGTGAGCAGATTGTGTTGAGATTGGCTGAAATGTCCATGTGTATTTATGGACTTTGTAAGAGGTCTATGACAGCTATACAACCCTTCAGCTCTGTACGGAAATAGTAGATTAATATATATCAGGATAAATGCAGAGCTTTGGTGTGTGTATATGGATGTGTGTGATTCTGCTAACCAGTGGCAGGGTCCAGTTTCCAGCGGCTCTTCAGTGCTTTGTCTCCGTTGTCCGCTCCCAGGGAGAGGAAACAGGGACATCCAAAGGGATGGTTGTCCTTGTCTGATACCGGCACAATCACCTTGTTACCACACATCACCAGCTTCTTCTCCACCACATAGGGCGTGTTATCATTGATATCCCCCAGGTGGACCAGAATGGTGCCTGTAGCTGTGGCAGGGGGCTCCCCTGAGAAACGAAGACAGAGACTTTGAATACTTTATTATGCTCAATACCATACACATATGCACAGTTGAAGTCGGACGTTCAGCCAAATATATTTAAACTTAGTTTTTCACTATTCCTGACATTTAATCCTAGTAAAAATTTCCTGTTTTAGGTCAGTTAGGATCACCACTTTATTTAAGGAATGTGAAATGTCAGAATAATAGTACAGAGAATGATTTATTTCAGCTTTTCTTTCTTTCATCACATTCCCAGTGGGTCAGAAGTTTACATACACTCAATTAGTATTTGGTAGCATTGCCTTTAAATTGTTTAACTTGGGTCAAACATTTTGAGTAGCCTTCCACAAGCTTCCCACAATAAATTGTATGAATTTTGGCCCATTCCTCCTGACAGAGCTGGTGTAACTGAGTCAGGTTTGTAGGCCTCCTTGCTTGCACACGCTTCCTAAGTTCTGCCCACAAATGTTCTATGGGATTGAGGTCAAGGCTTTGTGATGGCCACTCCAATACCTTGACTTTGTTGTCCTTAAGAAACTTTGCCACAACTTTGGAAGTATGCTTGGGGTCATTGTCCATTTGGCAGACTCATTTGCGACCAAGCTTTCACTTCCTGACTGATGTCTTGAGATGTTGCTTCAATATATCCACATAATTTTCCTGCTTCATGATGCCATCTATTTTGTGAAGTGCACCAGTCCCTCCTGCAGCAAAGCACCCCGACAACATGATGCTGCCACCCCCGTGCTTTACGGTTGGGATGGAGTTCTTCGTCTTGCACGCCTCCCTCTTTTTCCTCCAAACATAACGATGGTCATTATGGTTAAACAGTTCTATTTCTGTTTCATCAGACCAGAGGAAATTTCTCCAAAAAGTACGTTCTTTGTCCGTAGTCTGGCTTCTTTATGGCGGTTTTGGAGCAGTGGCTTCTTCCTTGCTGAGTGGCCTTTCAGGTTGTCGATATAGGATTCATTTTACTGTGGAAATAGATACTTTTGTACCTGTTTCCTACAGCATCTTCACATGGACCTTTGCTGTTCTGGGATTGATTTGCACTTTTCGCACCAGTACATTCAACGTCAACCTCACACTCAACGTCAACAAAACTAAGGAGATGATTGTGGACTTCAGGAAACAGCAGAGGGAACACCCCCCCATCCACATCGATGGAACAGTAGTGGAGAGGGTAGCAAGTTTTAAGTTCCTCGGCATACACATCACAGACAAACTGAATTGGTCCACTCACACAGACAGCATCGTGAAGAAGGCGCAGCAGCGCCTCTTCAACCTCAGGAGGCTGAAGAAATTCGGCTTGTCACCAAAAGCACTCACAAACTTCTACAGATGCACAATCGAGAGCATCCTGGCGGGCTGTATCACCGCCTGGTATGGCAACTGCACCGCCCTCAACCGTAAGGCTCTCCAGAGGGTAGTGAGGTCTGCACAACGCATCACCGGGGGCAAACTACCTGCCCTCCAGGACACCTACACCACCCGATGCTACAGGAAGGCCATAAAGATCATCAAGGACATCAACCACCCGAGCCACTGCCTGTTCACCCCGCTGTCATCCAGAAGGCGAGGTCAGTACAGGTGCATCAAAGCTGGGACCGAGAGACTGAAAAACATCTTCTATCTCAAGGCCATCAGACTGTTAAACAGCCACCACTAACATTGAGTGGCTACTGCCAACACACTGTCAATGCCACTGACTCTACTCCAGCCACTTTAATCATGGGAATTGATGGGAAATGATGTAAATATATCACTAGCCACTTTAAACAATGCTACCTTATATACTGTTACTTACCCTACATTATTCATCTCATATGCATACGTAGATACTGTACTCTATATCATCGACTGCATCCTTATGTAATACATGTATCACTAGCCACTTTAACTATGCCACTTGGTTTACATACTCATCTCATATGTATATACTGTACTCGATATCATCTACTGTATCTTGCCTATGCTGCTCTGTACCATCACTCATTCATATATCCTTATGTACATATTCTTTATCCCCTTACACTGTGTATAAGACAGTAGTTTTTTTTGGAATTGTTAGTTAGATTACTTGTTCGTTATTACTGCATTGTTGGAACTAGAAGCACAAGCATTTCGCTACACTCGCATTAACATCTGCTCACCATGTGTATGTGACAAATAAATTTGATTTGATTTGATTTGATTTGATTTGATTTGATCTCTATGAGACAGAACGCTTCTTCTTCCTGAGCGGTATGCCAGCTGCGTGGTCAAATGTTCTTTACACTTACGTACTATTGTTTGTACAGATGAACGTGGTACCTTCAGGCATTTGGAAATTGCTTCCAAAGAGGCACTGAGTTTGAAGGTAGACCTTGAAATACATCCACAGGTACACCTCCAATTGACTGAAATAATGTCAATTAGCCTATCAGAAGCTTCTAAAGCCATGACATCATGTTCTGGAATCTTCCAAGCTGTTTAAAGGCACAGTCAACTTAGTGTATGTAAACTTCTGACGCACTAGAATAATCTGATCTGTAAACAATTGTTGGAAAAATGACTTGTGTCATGTCACAAAGTAGATGTCCTAACCGACTTGCCAAAACTATAGTTTGTTAACAATTTGTGGAGTGGTTGAAAAACAAGTTTTAATGACTCCAACCTAAGTGTATGTCAACTTCCGACTTCAACTGTACATACACACAGCTGCATGCAAGCACACACACACACATGCACACATACACACTGCACACTAACCGTTGTCTATGGCTTGGATTAGAATAGTGTAGATGTTGTCTTTGTTGACGTAAGGTGACTCCCGGTCCATCTTCTTCACTGTAGTAACCTCTCCTGTCTTGGGGTCTATGGTGAACCAGCCTGCTGGGTCCTCAACTAACTCATACCTGGTCGGGACATGGAGAGGACAGACGGACAGACAGACAGACAGAAGTAGTAATGGTGAAACCAACTTACACAAAGGCTTCAAATAATGTGCAGATGCTTAATGTGAACACACAATTTCAATATACACTACATGACCAAAAGTATGTGGACTCCTGCTCGTCAAACATCTCATTCCAAAATCATGGGCATAAATATGGATTTGGTTCCTCTTTGCTAACATTCTCCACTCTTCTGGCAAGGCTTTCCACTAAATGTTGGAACACTGCTGCGGTGACTTGCTTCCATTCAGCCACAAGAGCATTATTAGTGAGCTCATTAGTGAGGTCGGCACTTATGTTGGGCGTTTAGGCCTGGCTCGCAGTCACGGTTTTATTTACTCCCAAAAGGGGTTGAGATCAGGGCTCTGTGCATACAAGTCAAGTTCTTCCACACCGATCTCAACAAACCATTTCTGTATGGACCTCACTTCGTGCATGGGGGTGTTGTCATGCTGAAACAGATAGGGCCTTCCCCAAACTGTTGCCTCAAAGTTGGAAGCACATAATCGTCTAGAATGTCATTGTTTGCTGTCGCGTTAAGATTTCCCTTCACTGGAACTAAGGGGCCTAACCCGAACCATGAAAAACAGTCTCAGGCCATTATTATCCTCCACCAAACGTTACAGTTTGCACTACGCATTGGGGCAGGTAGCATTCTCCTGGAATCCGCCAAACCCAGATTTGTCCGTTGGACTGCCAGATGGTGAAGAGAGAGCGTTTCCATTGCTCCAGAGTCCAATGGAGGTGAGCTTTACACCACTCCAGCCGATGCTTGGCATTGTGATCTTAGGCTTATGTGCGGCAGCTCGGCCATGGAAACCACTTTCATGAAGCTCCCGACCAACTGTTCTTATGCTGACATTGCTTCCAGGGGCAGTTTGGAACTCGGTAGCGAGTGCCACAACCAAGAACAGATGATTTGTATGCGCTACACGCTTCAGCACTCGGTGGTCCCGTTCTGTGAGCTTTTGTGGCCTACCACTTTGTGGCTGAGCTGTTGTTGCTCCTTGACAATTCCACTTCACAATAACAGCACTTACAGTGCCGGGGCAGCAGGGAAGAAACTTGATGAACTGACTTGTAGGAAAGGTGGCATCCTATGGTGCCTCGTTGAAAGTCACTGTGCTCTTCAGTAAGGCCATTCTACTGCCAGTGTTTGTCTATGGAGATTGCATGGCTGTGTGCTCAATTGTATACACCGGTCTGCCACGGGTCTGGCTGAAATAGCCGAATCCACTAATTTAAAGGGGTGTCCACAAACATTTGTATATATATTGTAAGTTGCGGGAATCAATATCACAACCTAGGTGAATGAAGAATCATTATGATGTTTCTGAGGCATAACATGTTATGCCACCCACCTGATTTTTTCCACATCTGAGTCAACGTCGGTGACTTTGGGTTTGTACAGCACCTTTCCCACCTCCTGCTCTTCCTTTCCATACACGTTTGTCACTTTATTGTCAAACACCGGGGGGTCGTTCACGTCAATCACCTTCACAGTCACGTTGACTGTCTGGGGGGGCACAGTCAGGGTTTTACCAGGGGACACGGCCCCGCCGGAGCTACACACAAACAAAGGCTCCTCATTCTCCACGGCGATCTGCACATTGGTCAACGTTGTCTTCTCAAAATCCTTCCCCTGAGAGAAATGCACAAACAGTCAAATCATCACAATAACTGTTCAATCACAACACTACAAAAAGAGGGCTCGCAATTCTAACCAATTACTGAGCTTTTATTATATACAATGGATCAATCAAGTAACAAAAATGTTTTCCCTTGTCAGCACATTTTCGTGACTTTTTAAAATGTATTGTAGCAGCAAAATCAAGCATTTTGGAATGCAACTACCGTATCACAAAAAACTCAGCGAAATCCTGGAGGGACTGACTAAGTAATGTTCATGCTCAGGACATTGTTGGCCTACTCATGTAAGGGCATAAGGTCAAACAGACTCACCTTGATGACAGTCAGTATGCCCTCGTTGGTCTTGGGGTCGGTCTCGATCTTATAGTTTCCTTCCTCGTTCCCCTTCACAATGGAGTAAACGGCTCGCCATGCGGGGGTGTTGGGGGTGTCTGCATCAGTCACAGCCACTCGGAGTATCTCTTTATTGTATTCCATTTCCATCATGTGAGTATTGTACTGCAAAGAAAGACGGTAAAGTAAGTATTTGTGCTTCAAAAATCAATAAAGACTTTTTCAATCAATCGATCAATTGTTCAATTGATCAAACAACCAATCAACCAACAAATCATTGAACCAATCAGTCAACCAGTCAATCAATCAACTTGGAACTTACGGTCTTGTCTTTGAACACTGGCTGGTGAGTGTTGGAGTCCATTATGTGGAGGTTGACCACTGCAGTTGAGGACAGGGCTGGTATCCCATGATCCCGAGCTTCAACAACCACTTTATACATCTTTACTTTCTATGTGAACAACAACATAAATTAAATATTGATCCACCATTTTACATAAAGTTATTGACTGTGTGTGTGTGTGTGTGAGAGAGAGTTTGTGCGTCAATTGTGTGTGTTTGCACATGCTGTATGTAATGATGTGTGTGTCATTGTGGAGCCTTACGTCATAGTCAAAGCAGCCGGTGAAGGTGAGCTGGCTCATCTTGGTGCCCTCCACCTGCTTCAGGTTGATCTTGGGCTCGGCTGGCTCCTGAGACAACACCCTTACACTGATGTTGGAGTTCTGTGTGTTCACCTGATCCATGTCCCTGGCTGTCAGAGGTACTGGCAGATACCCTGATACAGGGAGGGGGGAGGGGGAGGAGAGTAGGGGGGAAAGGTGAGAAGGAAAAACAGGAATAGGAGGAGGAGAAGAGGGGAAATGAGTTCCCCTTTACATGTTCTCTATGATCATGAAAGAGCAGCCACTTGATTTCTCAGCCGAACGCATCAACTGCCTGGTTCTTGGGCGAACAGTCTAGCTAAAGAATACTTTGTACAAGGCTTATATACAGGCACATGATTTACAGCCTTTGTGTGTACTGACCCTCTGGCATGTTCTCTTTTACACTGGCTTTCATGACAGGGTGCTCAAAGTAAGGGGCGTTGTCATTGATGTCCGTAATCGCCACGTCGAACGTCAGAGTCTTGTCCACAAGCGCACCAGTCTCCTTGTCAATGATGTCAAACATAATCTGTGGGAAATAATATATTACTGCTATGTTAAGGTATTCCGTTTGTCTGTCTGTCCATCCGTCTGTCTTTGTCTTTTGATGCTTACATGAAAGAAGGGGTATGTCTCCCTGTCGATAGGCTTGTGTACGTACACCACTCCATCCTCGTCGTCGATGGAGAACACGTCCACCGGTTCCTCGGTCACTCCAGTTCCAGATAAACGGAACTGATGACTTTTGAAAAGAGCCGTTTTATCGTTGAACATCTGGAAAGATGACCAGTTTTCAGGGCGGTAGAGGGTTCACAGTAAAGCTCACTACAGAGTTCTGTTGGAACTGTTCTTCTCTTGAATGATTATATATGATGTATGAGCCCAGTGGTTTTCTACCTTTACTGAGGTAGCATGTGTAGACAGATTTGTCTTGTTTGTTGCTGTATGAATGTTTTTACCTGTGTGGCGAATTTAGGGAAAGGTCCAGGGTCCTCCTCCACTAGCTCAATTGTGGATAGGACCCACCTTCTTTTGGAACGCAGCAGCAGCTCCTTTAGGAAATCAGAGAAGGTGAGGGGAAGAGGGTCATTGTACCTGTGTTTTTAAACTCAAATGTATTTTAATTTCTGGAAATACCCATGACATACCCTCTTTTCCCGCTTGTTCAGTGTATAGTTGCCAGCGTCATGTGCCAGTGCTAATGCAACCGTCATGGAGACCTGATGATAGAAGGGTGCAAACATGCAATTAGAGAGGATATATTCGCAGGTGTGTGTAGTAAAAAATACATAAAGATGAAGGTATGAATCATTGCAGGTGACAGACCTGTGGAAGCCATCATGATAGTGGGAGAGCTTGGATGTACTGTATAGTGGCGTGTGTGTGTGTGTGCGTGCATGATGAGTAATGATGATGGTGGGAAGTACATTATATGCAGCAGGGGATGATTGTATGGAGCCGCGTAAGATAGAGGACATTGCCATTTTGTGTATTGTCTATATTAGTCTCACATGTCAGAAAGTTGCAATACAAACACATTGCGCGATTAACTGAGCACTGTAACTATTATTGTAAAAAAAAGGCCACCCTGCTCGTCTCCTCTACCTAACTTCCCCTCAAGGTCCCTTCAGTTTCTCTTAAGTCCCAGGCTGGTCTGCCACCTGGGCGCCCGTCGGACCCGGACCCTGGCCTACCATGATCCCGGACGTTTCCGCATTCGTCGCCGCTTGCACCTTTTGTGCACAGAACAAGACTACTCGGCAAGCTCTGGCTGGTCTCCTCGAACCTCTGCTTGTCCCCCACCATCCATGTTCCCACATCTCCCTGAACTTTGTCACGGGTCTAACCCCGTCTGATGACAACACCGCCATCCTGACCGTGGTGGATCAGTTCTCTAAAGCCGCCCACTTCATTCCTCTCCCCAAACTACCCTCTGCCAAGGAGACGGCCCAGGTCATGGTGCAGCACGTCTTCCGGATCCATGGACTGCCCCTGGACATGGTCTCCGACCAGGGTCCTCAGTTCTCGTACCAGTTCTGGAAGGAGTTATGCACCCTCATTGGGTCGTCGGCCAGCCTATCCTACGGGTTCCACCAGCAGTCCAACGGCCAGTCGACCAGGACCTGGAAACCTCCCTGCTCTGCCTGGTCTCTGCCAACGCCACCACCTGGAGCTAGCAGCTGGTCTCAGTGGAATACGCCCGCAACACCCTTTCCTGCTCTGCCACAGGCATATCACTGTTTGAGTGTTCCCTGGGGTATCAGCCCCCGCTCTTCCCTGAGCAGGAAGAGGAGGTCGGCATACCTTCTGCCCAGATGTTTGTCCGCCGCTGTTGTCATATCTGAAGGAGAGCCTGGTCAGTCTTCCTCAAGACCACCTCCAGGTATTGATGACAAGCGGATCGCCGGTAACATCTCGGCTCAGAAGTTATGGTTATTCACTCAGGATCTGCCCCTCCTGGTGGAATTCCGCAAGCTCTCCCCCCGTTTTATTGGCCCATTTCCCATCTCTAGAATTATTAGTCCCTCTGCTGTTCATCTTCTGTTGCCCCGTAACCTTCCTATATACCCTACCTTTCATGTATCCCGTATTAAGCCTGTGTCTCACAGTCCTTTGTCTTCCATTTCCAGGCCCACCCCTTCTCCCCGTGTCATCGGTGGCCATCCGGCCTGAGGGTTTGACCACAGGGCAGGGGTTTTCAGTACCTGGTTGACTGGGAGGGTTATGGCCAGGAGGAGAGGTGCTGGGTCCCCGCTAGGTACATCCTGGACCCAGCCCTCATCGCCGACTTCTGCCGGAACCCCGATCAACCAGGTATGCGCCCAGGTAGGATGCCAGGTGGCGCCCCTAGAGGGGAAGGGGGGGGGGGGGGGGTACTGTCACGCCCTGATCTATTTCACTGGTCTTTGTGCTTGTGTCCACCACCTCCAGGTGTCGCCCATCTTCCCCATTATCCCCTGTGTACTGACACCTGTGTTTTTTGTTTGTCTGTTGCCTGTTCATCTTGTTTGTCAAGCTTACCAGTGCTTTGTCCTGTCAACTCCTGTCTTTTCCCAGCCTCTCTTTTTCTCGCCCCCCTGTTTTTTTTACCCTTATCCGTCCTGACCCTGAACCCGCCCTCCTGACCACTCTGCCTGCCCCTGACCCTGGGCCTGCCTGCCGCCCTGTACCCTTGCCTTTGTTTGCTGCAAAAAAACATAGTTACTTCAACATGGTCTACACTTGGGTCTTACTTGGATACTTGATAGATGCTCCAGATACTCAACTAGTCTAAAGAAGGCCAGTTGTATTGCTTTTTTAATCAGAACAACAGCTTTCAGCTGGGTTTTCTAATGATCAATTAGCCTTTTTAAAATGACAAACTTGGATTAGGTTATAACTTGGGTTATTGGAACACGAGTGATGGTTGCTGATAATGGGCCTCTGTACGCCTATGTAGATATTCCATAAAAAATCTGCCATTTCCAAATACAGTATTAACAATGTCTACACTGTATTTCTGATCAATTTGATGTTATTTTAATGGACAAAAATATGTGATTTTCTTTCAAAAACAAGGACATTCCTAAGTGAACCCAAACTTTTGAACGGTAGTGTATATGTATATTGTATAGTTATAAACCTTAACTAGTACTGTTTACATGTGTGCATATCTTTGTCTTATAGAACGACAGCAATAAGATTCCAAGTCATTCGGATTACCACAATCATATAAACATCCTCAAATAGAAACAGCTGTGTCTGCGCGTGTGTGTGTGTGTGTTTGTGTGTGTGCGTGTGTGTGTGTGTGTGTGTGTGTGTGTGTGTGTGTGTGTGTGTGTGTGTGTGTGTGTGTGTGTGTGTGTGTGTGTGTGTGTGTGTGTGAGCATGTGGTGTTGACCAAGTGTTCAGTATGGGCCTCAACATCATGTTCTAACCGGACAGCACTATAGTGGGCAGAACCAAACCAATCAGTTATAAGTATATAGTGGGTGAGGTTATTCACAGCCGACCACACAGACGGGTGAGGGCATAACAGCCAAATGGTAATGAAACCACATACATTTTATCTTATACACTCTTGGATAAAAGGGTTCCAAAAGTGTTCTTTGGCTGTCCCCATAGAGTACCACAGTATGATTCATAATACCCATATAACCTAGCAGTTAAACAGGAAAATGGTTCCAATTGTTTTTCCACCATTCATTTTTCCCATTGGACTTTTAGAAACATGTGTTTTCGTGTAGGCTTACCCTGGCGTGACGTTTTGATAACCATGTAACTAGCTCTAGGACAAGGTGACTTATCAATATATTTGCCTGTATTTACCCCCCCCCAAAAAAAATTAAATGCTAATTTGGGAAAAATGAATATAGCGATTGGAACCTTTTTTATGGGTATTGTAATACCTTAACTTTGGGGCTCTGTACAACAACTCTTTTTGGTTCAAGATTAGAACCCTTTTTGGTTCCAGGTAAAACACCTTTAGGTTCCATGTAGAAACCAAAAGGGTTCTTTAAAGGGTTCTTCGATGGGGACAGCCGAAGAACCCAATTAGATTCCAGGCAGTGTACCACAGCAAACAG
The DNA here is from genome assembly GCF_002021735.2 of Oncorhynchus kisutch. Lineage (NCBI taxonomy): Eukaryota > Metazoa > Chordata > Actinopteri > Salmoniformes > Salmonidae > Oncorhynchus > Oncorhynchus kisutch. Next base: position 47,378,981 of record NC_034190.2, on the reverse strand, counting down.
AGAGCACCAAGGCACGAGACACCTTCACTTTGTTTACAGCACAGAAAATATGCCATGCAAAGTTGCATGTCATGGACACCAAACATTTCATAGACATTTTTTATAGACATCAAATAAAAAAATATATATATAAAAGCTTGAAGACCCACTAAGGGATAGTCACCTTGGGTTGGTAGACTTGGTAAAGGGATGCTCAAATTGAAAATATGCAGCACAAATGAACAACTTAAAGTATGTTTATTCATAGTCAGGCTTATGAGGATTTAAAGTGGCAATCAGCAGTAGAAACAATAACAAAACATTCTCCCGCCCGTTTCGGTAAAAAGCTGAGGGATGGGACTGGAGAAATGTAAATGTCAAATTCATAGACAGAGCTACGGGTGCAAGGACTCCATGATATAAAAATGAGAGTTTTAACCATGTTTTGGTTGTTTACACTTACTTTGTTTGCAAACATTGGAGTAAAACAAGCTTATATTTTTAGTTCAGATGGGGTACAACATTGTTAAGTTATCAATGGGTACATATCATTCATTTAAGTCCAAAGCTGTTATGGTTGAACGCAAGGTGAGGTTTATAACAATTGAGTTGCGATCACTGCAGCCAATTGACATGTATAATACATACAAATATATTTGTTAGAGACCACAAAATAAGAAAAGCTTGAAGACCAATGATACCCGATAAATGATCCAATAATTATAAGGAATGCTAATAATTATTGGATTATTTTTGAATAAATGAGCCAGTTTATTTTTACCACTTTTTTCTCCCAAATTTCGTGATATGCAATTATATTCTTGTCTCGTCACTGCAACTCCCCAACATGCTCGGGAGAAGCAAAGGTTGAGTCATGTGTCATCGAACCCGGGTCTGTAGTGACACCTCAATCACTGCGATGCAGTGCCTTAGACTGCTGCGCCACCCGGGAGACACCCTTTAATTCATTTTTTTACTTTAATAAAAAATATAGCCATTGAGATGCCTCTGCAGGTCGGGGGCAATACTTAAGAACACCAGAGTGACTCAGCCCCAATCAGAAAAAGGGAGTGGCTTGTTTAGCTTTCTCTACCGTCTCTGACTAAACATAATTAAAACCACTGGCAGCCATTTTGTGCTATTGTTTATAAGGTAGGCTAGATGGACTCATAACCTTTCAGTGTTCAGAGAGAAAAAACTCAGTGTCATACTAATATTATGATATACTGCACCCACATGACACTTCCGTGATCTACATTTCAGTCCAACATATAGTATGACAAAGTATGATAAGTATGCACTCACATCTTCTAGATAAGAGCGTCTGCTAAATTACTAGAAGGTAAAAATGTGTGTGTTTACCGAGGCTGGTTTTGTACTCACCGTCAGCAGAAGACAGGACACCTTCGCCATTTTGGACCGTTCCTCTTGATATTCTTTGGGTAAGTGTCAAGAACTCAAATGTGGCAGAGGTACTTGAGACATTTGGTACAGGCAGCATGTGAGGGACGGCCCACTATCCCTCCAGGCTCACTGAGCATCTGACACAGTCGCTTCCCCCCTTTGTCCTAGACATGTGTCCTCACCAAGTATGTGTGTGCGTGAGAAAGAGAGATTGTGTATGTGTGAGAGTGTGTGAGTGTAGGTGTTTATACTTTGTTTAGTATATACGTGTGTGCATGTGTGTTTGTGTGTGCGTGCATGCGTTCGTGTGTGCGTGTATAGGTGTGCCACTAATAACCTGTTGCTATGTTGCTAATAACCTGCTGCTATGTGACACATCTCAGGTCCCCAGGGCTTTAGTGAGGGGCGTAGTTTGCGAGGTCAGAGTAAGACCCTCTCTCCCTCTCTGCCGGTCTCAGGTTCTCATATTTTATTGATGCTCGTCCTACAGTGCGAGATGACTCATCCTCGGCACTACCCAGATTTCTAGGGTTATGTCTAAATCAGAAAGGATTTTATAGGCCTGCAGACAATACAGATGCTGTTGTTGGAATTTTTGTATTGTGTTCAAGGTTTAGGTCAATCAAGTTTTGTAGGTTGAGTGTCCAGGTTTAATCAGAATTGCAGATGGCAGAGGGTTGGCGCAGTGCACATTATAAACACAATTCTAACAAATATTATCCCAGCCTATCCCACTCCTCATGCCCCAAACTTTTGCAACGCAAGAATTTCTCAGAACACAACCCAGTAATCTGCTTTGCATCCTGGGGGTGTGAGAAGATGCCAGAATTTATGACAAAGTGCTCTATGCTCTAGGCATAGAGAGATGTTTCATTAATTTTTTTTGCTATGGTTGAATGACAACACTAAGATGGCTAGATGACAAGACCACACTTGTTAGAATCTCCATTGGCACTACATCTGAAAGAGACAGGAGCACTTGTCGGATAAGGTCGGATAAGGTATCCATTTACACCTGACCACCTTCTTAGTGTCTTGATAGTGTGGGAATCAATGGATTAATCCAAATGCTACTCATGAAGTTTACTTTGACATCTCTTAGGCAAAGAGTAATTTGGCGAGAGGTACTTAACACATTCCTCCCTGCTAAATTCCCCCAAAACCTTCCTTCTTGTTTTTCCATGTAAGAGAGAGTAAAAGTACCTGTCTGGCACAACCAGTTACTATCTCGTTCTCATCATCAGCTCCACTAGTGCCCCTGGGCTTTAAAACATACCAGTGATTAGCAAATCTATTTTCCACCCAACCTCAACTCCAGGAAGAGACTCCTGAAGGTTGAATGCAAACTGAAAATTGGTTGGTCCTCTGGATAGCTCTTTTTGTTTTTGAATGTATTTGTATTTATTATGGATCCCAATTAGCTGCTGCCAAAGCAGTAGTTACTCTTCCTGGGGTCCAGCAAAATTAAGGAAGTTTATACAATTTTAAAACATTACAATACATTCACAGATTTCACAACACACTGTGTGCCCTCTGGCCCCTACTCCACCACTACCACATATCTACAGTACTAAATCCATGTGTATGTATAGTGCGTATGTTATCGTATCTGTCTGTGTGTATGCATGTGTCTGTGCCAATGTTTGTGTTGCTTCACAGTCCCAGTCTGTTTTTAAAAAATCTAATTTTCCTGCTTGCATCAGTTACTTGATGTGGAATAGAGTTCCATGTAGTCATGTCTCTATGTCATATTGTGTGCCTCCCATAGTCTGTTCTGGACTTGGGGACTGTGAAGAGAACTCTTGTGGCATGTCACGTACAGTGGGGAGAACAAGTATTTGATACACTGCCGATTTCGCAGGTTTTCCTACTTACAAAGCATGTAGAGGTCTGTAATTGTTATCATAGGTACACTTCAACTGTGAGAGACGGAATCTAAAACAAAAATCTAGAAAATCACATTGTATGATTTTAAGTAATTAATTAGCATTTTATTGCATGACATAAGTATTTGATACATCAGAAAAGCAGAACTTAATATTTGGTACAGAAACCTTTGTTTGCAATTACAGAGATCATATGTTTCCTGTAGTTCTTGACCAGGTTTGCACACACTGCAGCAGGGATTTTGGCCCACTCCTCCATACAGACCTTCTCCAGATCCTTCAGGTTTCGGGGCTGTCGCTGGGCAATACGGACTTTCAGCTCCCTCCAAAGATTTTCTATTGGGTTCAGGTCTAGAGACTGGCTAGGCCACTCCAAGACCTTGAGATGCTTCTTGCGGAGCCACTCCTTAGTTGCCCTGGCTGTGTGTTTCAGGTTGTTGTCATGCTGGAAGACCCAGTCACGACCCATCTTCAATGCTCTTACTGAGGGAACGAGGTTGTTGGCCAAGATCTCGCGATACATGGCCCCATCCATCCTCCCCTCAATGCGGTGCAGTCGTCCTGTTCCCTTTGCAGAAAAGCATCCCCAAAGAATGATGTTTCCACCTCCATGCTTCACGGTTGGGATGGGGTTGTAATCATCCTTCTTCTTCCTCCAAACACGGTGAGTGGAGTTTAGACCAAAAAGCTCTATTTTTGTCTCATCAGACCACATGACCTTCTCCCATTCCTCCTCTGGATCATCCAGATGGTCATTGGCAAACTTCAGACGGGCCTGGACATGCGCTGGCTTGAGCAGGGGGACCTTGCGTGGCTGCAGGATTTTAATCCATGACGGCATAGTGTGTTACTAATGGTTTTCTTTGAGACTGTGGGCCCAGCTCTCTTCAGGTCATTGACCAGGTCCTGCCGTGTAGTTCTGGGCTGAACCCTCACCTTCCTCATGATCATTGATGCCCCACGAGGTGAGATCTTGCATGGAGCCCCAGACCGAGGGTGATTGACCGTCATCTTGAACTTCTTCCATTTTCTAATATTGCGCCAACAGTTTTTGCTTTCTCACCAAGCTGCTTGCCTATTGTCCTGTAGCCCATCCCCAGCCTTGTGCAGGTCTACAATTTTAACCCTGATGTCCTTACACAGCTCTCCATTGTGGAGAGGTTGGAGTCGGTTTGATTGAGTGTGTGGACAGGTGTATTTTATACAGGTAACGAGTTCAAACAGGTGCAGTTAATACAGGTAATGAGTGGAGAACAGGAGGGCTTCTTAAAGAACAACTAACAGGTCTGTGAGAGCCGGAATTCTTACTGGTTGGTAGGTGATCAAATACTTATGTCATGCAATAAAATGCTAATTAATTACTTAAAATCATACAATGTGATTTTCTGGATTTTTGTTTTAGATCCCGTCTCTCACAGTTGAAGTGTACCTATGATAAAAATTACAGACCTCTACATGTTTTGTAAGTAGGAAAACCTGCAAAATCGGCAGTGTATCAAAAACTTGTTCTCCCCACTGTAGGGTATGCATGGGTGTCCCAGCTGTGCGCCAGTAGTTTAGACAGACAGCTCTGCGCATTCAACATGTCAATACCTCTCATAAAAAAAGTAGTGAAAAAAAAGCACTTTCAGCCAGGAGAGATTGACATCCATATTATTAATATTAGCTCTCTATGTACATCCAAGGGCCAGCCGTGCTGCCCTGTTCTGAGCCAATTGCAATTTTCTTGCAAAAGTCATTTTTTGTGGCAACTGACCACACGACTGAACAGTAGTCAAGGTGCGACAAAACTAGGGCCTGTAGGACCTGCCTTGTTTATAGTGTTGTTAAGAAGGCAGAGCATCACTTTACTATAGACATACTTCTCCCCATCTTAGCTACTTCTGCATCAATATGTTTTGACCATGACAGTTTACAATCTAGTGTTACTCCAAGCAGTTTAGTCATCTCAACTCGCTCAATTTCCACTTTATTTATTACAAGATTTAGTTGAGGTTTTGGGTTTGGTGAGTGTTTTGCTCCAAATACAAATGCTTTTAGTTTTAGAAATATTTAGGGCTAACCTATTCCTTGCCACCCACTCTGAAACTAACTGCAGCTCTTTGTTGAGTGTTGCAGTCATTTCAATCACTGTAGTAGCTGACGTGTTTTGTGTTGAGTCATCCGCATAGATAGACACTCCGGTTTTATTCAAATTCATTGGCATAATGTTAGTAAAAACTGAATAAAGCAAGGGGCCTAAACCGCTACCCTGGGGAATTCCTTATTCTATCTGGATTATATTTGATAGGCTTCCATTAAATAACACCCTCTGTGTTCTGTTAGACAAGTAACTCTTTATCCACATTACAGAAGGGGGTGTAAAGCAATAACACGTGTTTTTCCAGCAGAAGACTATGATCAACAATATCAAAAGCTGCACTGAAGTCTAACAAGAAAGCCCCCACAATAATTGTTTCATCAATTTCTCTCAGCCAATCATCAGTCATTTGTGTAAGTGCTATGCTTGTTGAGTGTCCTTCCCAATTCTGTTGTCAATTTGTTTACTGAAAAAATAGCATTTTATCTGGTCAAACACAATTTTTTCTAGATGTTTACTAATGGTTGGTAACAGGCTGATTGGTCTGCTATTTGAGCCAGTAAAGGGGACTTTACTATTCTTGGGTAGTGGAATAACTCCAGGCCTGAGGCCACACGCTCTCTAGTAGACTTAAATTGAAGAGTGGCAATATCATCTGTTATTATCCTCAGTAATTTTCCATCTAGATTGTCAGACCCTGGTGGCTTGTCATAGTTGATAGACAACAATCATTTCTTCACCTCTTCCACATTGACTTTTCAGAATTCAAAAGTACAATTCTTGTCTTTCATAATTTGGTCCGATATACTTGGATGTGTAGTGTCAGCGTTTGTTGCTGGCATGTCATCCCTAAGTTTCCTTATCTTGCCAATGAAAGTCATTAAAGTAGTTTGCAATATTAGTGGGCTTTGTGATGAAAGAGCCGAGTTGGCTTTTTTTCCCAAAATTTCATTTAAGATGCCCCAAAGCTTTTTACTATCCTTCTTTACATCATTTATCTTTGTTTCATAGTGTAGCTTATTTTTATTTAGTTTAGTAACATGATTTCTTAATTTGCAGTACGTTTGCCAATCAAACCATCTGCCTCCCATGTCTGCATCTGGGTCTCGCCTTGTGCCCTTATAGTACGAACTATCGTGACACAAGGCGATACCCAGATGCAGACACAAGAGGCAGATGGTTGGAGTTTAAGATGTTTAATCATCCAAAAGGAGTAGGCAAGACTCGTGGACAGGCAAAGGTCAAAACCAGTTCAGAGTCCAGGAGGTAGAGAGTGGCAGACAGTCTCAAGGTCAAGGCAGGCAGAATGGTCAGGCAGGCGGGTACAGAGTCCAGAAACAGACAAAGGTCAAAACCGGGAGGACTAGTAAAAGGAGAATAGCAAAGGCAGGAGAATGGGAAAAAACGCTGGTTGACTTGGAAACGTACAAGACGAACTGGCACAGAGAGACAGGAAACACAAGGATACATACACTGGGGAAAACAAGCAACACCTGGAGGAGGTGGGGACAATAACAAGGACAAGTGAAACAGATCAGGGTGTGACGGCCCCAGCAGACTTGGACCAGCTCAGCTACACTGTTTCAATGCAGGGAACCACCATTGGGAGGCATGAGGAGCTGCTATTATGGAGCAAATCACGGAGTTAGCTCATAGGCAGCCTGCCACCTCTGACAACCCCCAACCACCTAGTAACTTTTTACCGGTGAGTTTGTACATGCTACCCTGGCTCCCTGAGAACCCCGCTTACCACCTCTGGAGCGATATTCTGGGGATCTTGGTACCTGCCAGGGTTTTCTTTCTCAGTGCTCCCTTATTTTTGAGCTACAGCCATCTTAATTTCCTTCGAACCTATCAAAGATAGCGTATATTATTACACTAATGTCAGGAAGGGCGCTCTCCAGGGCTACGGCAGTTTGAGTGCAACAATTTGCCATTTGTCGTCATCTGGAGGATTTCATGGCAGAGATGAGGAAGGTGTTGAATTCATGTTGAATGGGCCAGTCTCTCATGCAGCCTCACGGTCTGGTGAGGCTGGGAGCTCCGAGGATCTAAACCCGAGGGAGACAGAGCCGAGGACGATCTTGATTGGGAAGCCACCATTGACGAAGGCGGAACCTCTGGATCCAGGGCGGCAAATGTGATTCCCAGACTGTTGAAATGATTTGAGATCAGAGAAAGCACAATTCTAGGCTGTAATTTTGATTATATGCATCAGCAGTATTAGAAGGAGGACCCTCAAACTGCCCTGGCCCTATGGGTGTTTTCATCAAATTTAACCAAACTTGATACCTTAACCAAACAGAGGCATATGTGGAGTCAATGGAATGAACCTCAATCTATAACAACATCAGTCAATTTTCCTAGTAGATAAGAATGACGGTAGTGTTCCAACATTTCATACAGGTACTTACATGGTTTGTAATTTAGCAGCAACAGTAACAAGCTCAGAAGTGTTCAAAAAGCCATTCCAATTTACTTGGTTGTATGACCATTAAAGGTTTCATCTCGAGAGCTTGAGATCACCCACACGCACCAACATGCTTGCCTTTTACTCTGAAAATAAAGTCACAAAAGGTGCTTATTTATTGAATAATTATATTCATAATTGTACTCTTGATCTTGACTCAGAAAAAGAGAGAGAGAAATTGTACACATACGCCAAGTTTTTCTACAGTTGAAAAAGGACCATCTTAAAAACAGAAAGCAGATGCACACTCACAAACTTAGCATGAGGACTCCCATACCCATGCAATCATCACACGCATGCATGCACACACGCACACACAAACAGGCACACCATTCCGGCTTGTTGATAGACTCTTAAACCTGTAGAGCTGCGTAAAACCCACTTTGGTTGTAGCGTTCAACACTCATCTCAGGAGGATACAGGGAGGAAAGACGGTCTGTTTGTACACACAACTCTTGTTTCATGCATAGATAAGCCTACAACTGGGTTTCCAAAGTCGGTCCTGGGTTTTGGGTTTTAGCCCTAGCACCACACAGCTGATTCAAATAACTAACTCATCATCGAGCTTTAATTATTTGAACCAACTGTGTAGTGCTAAGGCAAAAACCAAAACCCAGACAGAGTTTGGGAAACCTTGTTGCAGGAACAAGTTTGGGAAACCCTGGCCCACAATGCAATCTGAAATATCCGGGAGAACACTGGAAACGATGCACTTCATTGCAGAATTATCAAAGCAATATAGAGGCCTGTCGTGGAAGGATCAGAATTGGTTGGTAACATTTGTAAGCTGTTTAATATTCATCAAATGTGTGTAAGTTACTTCTCATCAGAATGGTATTTTTGTGTAATTCCGTGGTGAGGTTGCATGGGCTGCTGAGAGGGGAGAGGTCAAAGTGTCATCATGTGTAAACATATCTTTCACTCCCTACCTTTCCCAGTGGGGAAAGGAGGGTTTGCAGTATCTGGAATCATTCTATGCTCCCCCTACTGTTATTTCTATCTTAACCTATAGCCTCATTCTCCTCTCTGTGAGTTTGTCCAGGAGGTTGTATTTTGAGTTGGTTGTATCTAAATGACAATTTGATATATGCCTGTTGATATGGAGGATTTGGTTTATGGTTATGAGGTTTGGGAAAGGAGACAAAGCTGAACGATGAATTATGTCTATGCTGTCTGACTATGTGTGTCTTTGCTATTAAAAGGAACTGTTGCATTGTAATGGGGCTCTCAGAGAATTCATTTGAGAGACACTGAATTTATCTGAGAGTCACAGGATTGTGATAGAGCTCATATAATTAAAGATGGCCTTTAATAACTAACTCTGACGTGTGTGTGTGGTTTGCTCCCATGATTTGGTAAATAGAGGAAATTTCCACGACAAGACCTTTATCAAGGTGTTGTTCTGGTGAGGTGTTGAACTGGTGAATTCCTAACTCAGGCCTATTTACTTGGAAGAATGCCACACTGGGTTGTTTCTTTTAATGTTGAAATACCACTCTTTGATCTTGCTCACCCTCTTTCTCACCATCTGAAGTTCAAAGAAAATGGGTGTGATTAAGGTGTGCTGAGCTGGAGGTAATTGTAATAGCAGAAACCAAATCAGAAAATCCAGTCTACATGTAGAGTGTGAGTGACTGATGTATTATGTTGCTACATTTTGGATCCCTGTCACATGAAGGGAGGTACAGTAAATTACTTGACTGAGAACAAATGAAACCAAACTGCTTAAGACTACCACTAAATGAACCCAATCATGCAGCAAAGAGACTCATCATGTATCCGTGTGTTAGAATCAAATCAAATCAAATTGATTTATATAGCCCTTCGTACATCAGCTGATATCTCAAAGTGCTGTACAGAAACCCAGCCTAAAACCCCAAACAGCAAGCAATGCAGGGGTAGAAGCACGTTGGCTAGGAAAAACTCCCTAGAAAGGCCAAAACAATAAAATATTTTTGTTAAAAAAGTTAGAAATATCCAATAAATGTCATTCCACTTCATGATTGTGTCCCCCTTGTTGTTGATTCTTCACAAAAAAATACAGTTTTATATCTTTATGTTTGAAGCCTGAAATGTGGCAAAAGGTCGCAAAGTTCAAGGGGGCCGAATACTTTCGCAAGGCACTGTATATCGACGCAATTAATCGAACAAAAGGAGAATTTGTGATGTTTATGGGACATATTGGAGTGCCAACAAAAGAAGCTCGTCAAAGGTAAGGCATGATTTATATTTTATTTCTGTGTTTTGTGTTGTGCCTGCAGGGTTGAAATATGCTACTCTCTCTCTTTGTTTACTGTTGTGCTATCATCAGATAATAGCATCTTATGCGTTCGCCGAAAAGCCTTTTTGAAATCTGACATGTTTGCTGGATTCACAACAAGTGTAGCTTTAATTTGGTAGTATTTTATTGGAATTTGGCACTCTGCATTTTCCCTGGCTATTGGCCAGGTGGGACGCAAGCGTCCCGCCTATCCCAGAGAGGTTTAAACTCACATTGCACTTTCCTGACTCCCTGCATCTACGTTACAGAATGCTACCTCAGATTATTTGGAAGCAGTTGAAGAAAAAAATATGTACCAGACGGTCAGCAAACAGGGACACTTACTCCACCAACACCATGATCAGCTAGGTGCGACTATGGATTAGTCTTCCCAGCGAGCCAGTCCCCTAGCCTACCCAGAAATCTGCCTAACCAGCAATCCTCCCAGGTCAACAATGCCCAATTGTCCCTCCCGGATGAATATGACATGCCGTGGTTTCCTACTCCAGTGCACCCTTTATTTCGCTCATCAGAAATGAGCCCCACCACTGAGAGGTTAAAGGTTGCCACGGTCATTTCCCTGCTGACTGGGCGGGAGTTGAAGTGGGCTTCGGGCATCTGGGAGAAAGGAGAGGAGGAGCTGGGTTCCTACGAGGGATTCATGGCTCTGTTCAGGGTGCACTTTGACCATCCACCTGAGGGCAGAGAAGGAGGTGAGCGACTACACTGGCAGGGTGCTTATACCATTGCGGAGTACGCTCTCACCTTCTGGACCATGACAGCCTCCAGCAGATGGAATGAGCCGGCACGCCGCGCCCTATACCAAAGAGGACTGCGTGAGGAGGTCCAGACGGAGTTGACACTCACTCATTGCGATGGACATCTGTCTAGACAATCTTCTTCGGGAGCGACGGTTCACCCCTCGGCCTCCTTTGGCCGTCCTGGGGCAGAGCCTGAACCCATGGAGTTAGGGGTCACATCTCTCCGTGGCATAGCGACAGCGCCAGAGACAGCTGGGGCTGTGTCCCTACTGCAAGCAGGCGGGGCTCCAACGGTGTCCAGTGTTTCCCAACCTGAAATCCACTAGGGCAGAGGGACGACCCCATGTTCATTGATATCCCAGGGTAGGGAGCCCCGTTTACCCCCCGCTTCAATGGAGAGTCGGGCGTTTCTAGCTCAGTGTGCCCTCATATTCTAGCTTCAGCCCTCCTCCTTTCACTCGGATCACTTCAAGATAGCCTATTTCATCACGCTGATGTCCGGCAGGGCTCTCACCTGGGCTTCTGCTGTATCGGAACAGCAGCCAGCCATATGCGTTAGTCTGGGGGGATTCGTGGCAGAGATGAAGAAGGCTTTTCACACCCCGTTCTCCGGGAGAGAAGCTGCCCGGAGGCTAATCCAGCTTCGGCAGGGCTCCTGCAATGTGGCTGACTATGCAGTGAATTTCCACGCGTTGCCAGCGGAGAGTCCTGTTCGATACATTCCTGCACAGCGTCTCGGAGGAGGTCAAGGACGAGCTTGCTGCTTGGGAGTTACTTACGGATCTCGATTCCCTCATTGCTTTGACCATCCAAATCGATGGGTGACTACGGGAACAACAGAGGGAGAGGAAATTTGATTTCGCTCGCACACCCAGGGATCCCACCTTGCCTCTAAGTCAACCCGGAAGCTTCCGACGGTCTCTTTGCCGAGAGGACCCGTGGCTTCCCGACCTGCCCTGAGGGCTGCCGAAGACGGCCAAGTCACCGCTTCCTGAGCCTATGCCACTAGGCAAAGCTGGGCTGTCGCTAGCGGAATAGCAATACAGGATCGACACAAAGAGTTGTCTGTATTATGGGATTACGGGATTCTTGGTCATTTCGTGTCCTCTTGTCCTCTAAAGAAGCCAGGCTCACGGGTAGGAGCAAGGACACTGGTGAGCAATATGGAGAATGTTCCTGCTTCCCCTGCTCACACCCATTTTCATGCCTTTCTGCTGTGGGGAGACCAGTCCAAATCTCTCCAGGTTCTCATTGACTCTGGGGCCGAAGAGAGTTTTTTGGACGCTACCCTGGCGTCCTAGCCCCTCTCCAATCCCATGGACGTTAGAGCGCTGGACGGGTGCTCTATAGGCCGAGTCACCTATTGGTGTCAGGGAACCACAGCGAAGTTATCCAGTTCGTGCTCACAAGTCCCCTCTGATTCCCGTGGTATTGAGATTCTCCTGGCTCCAACAATACAATCCCCTCATTAACTGGTATACTGGTGCCATTGGGGTTGGAGCCCGTTCTGCCACGCCCAGAAGAAATGGGAGCTTCTCGCTGTGAAGATGGCATTAGAGGAATGAAGACACTGGCTGGAGAAGGCAAATTATCCGTTCATTGGGTAGACTGACCACAAGAACCTGGAGTATCTCCGCACCACCAAGCGCCTCATCTCCAGTCAAGCCGGGTGGGCCCTGCTGTTCACACGGTTCAACTTTTCCCTCTCGTACCGGTTCGGTATCCAAGAATGTCAAGCCGGATGCGCTGTCCTGCCGCTATAGCCCCGTGACTACTGTCGTGGAAATATTCAGTCAATAATATAATATAATACCGGAGTTCAATGTCTCAGACTCAGATAGAAGCTCTTAAAAGTCACTGTCGCATTGAACGCCTTTGTCACTTCTTTCTTCAGCCAGTTAGGGAGTGTTCTGAGGTTCAAATACACTGTTTGTGGTCAAATTGTTCCTGCCATGCATTAAGACACGATCTGACGTTATATTCCATGATAACCGCAAAAAAGCACAGATCAGAACAACAGTTTAGTTCAATTAATTTCTGTTTCAGGAAATCCAGACAAGCATTGACTATATGACAAATCATTACATTGACCTTTTCTTAATAGCATTATCTCTATGACAAATGTCAAAGAGCATAACAACATATTGTTACTGCTAAAACCATTTTCCAAATCAGTTCATACTCCTTTTATTTTACTGGCGACCTCTTGGAAGAGTTATCAGATCAATTTGAATTGAAACAAAAATGAAAATGAAATCAGCAATACATATCACACTGCATTTAGAGTAACTGTCATCCCTATTTAACATATTTTTCTGAACAAAGTATATTCACCCAAAGACTATGACCCCAGGGAAACGGTAATTTTCCCCTTCTACCACATGATTCAAAAACTAAACAGATTTAAATAACTAATCAACTTAGAATTTACAACTCCTTATAACTCCCTAAGGAAATAGTAGTATCTCATAAAGTAATGGCACAATTCGAATAGAGACTGGTGTTTCTCATTCATTTTATAAATAACTCCCACCTGTGTCTATCATTTCTAGTGAGATCGATCAGGCCTCGCCAGGATACAGGGCATTTGACACCATTAAATATTCCCTATACCTTTTGACAAGGAAAGTCCCTGTCCATTAGAAACCATTTCAAAACTTTCCAAAAAATTCCATCCTTCTGCATACCCAATTTAAAACTGAATTGAAAAAATAAATCCCACTGTATCTACACCACTAACGCCTATTCGTAACTGGTAAATTGTGTGTTGCTGCTGGTGAACCATAGGTCCAGAACACACATGAACGGGGCTCACTTACCTGGAACTCTGTTTATGGCCTAATCCAGGTACTTTTTTACTTAAAACTGCCGAATATCACTTACTGACCTAATCCACTGTCCTTTCTCCTATCATTAAATGATTGTTTTAATATAAATGAACTTAGAAAAACATCAGCCACCTTTTGCATTCATTTTAACATTTTAATGGCATCGGACCGAGGCTCTGCATCTGTCCTCGTGCTCCTAGACCTTAGTGCTGCTTTTGATACCATCGATCACCACATTCTTTTGGAGAGATTGGAAACCCAAATTGGTCTACACGGACATGTTCTGGCCTGGTTTAGATCTTATCTGTCGGAAAGATATCAGTTTGTCTCTGTGAATGGTTTGTCCTCTGACAAATCAACTGTAAATTTCGGTGTTCCTCAAGGTTCCGTTTTAGGACCACTATTGTTTTCACTATATATTTTACCTCTTGGGGATGTTATTCGAAAACATAATGTAAACTTTCACTGCTATGCGGATGACACACAGCTGTACATTTCAATGAAACATGGTGAAGCCCCAAAATTGCCCTCGCTAGAAGCATGTGTTTCAGACATAAGGAAGTGGATGGCTGCAAACTTTCTACTATTAAACTCGGACAAAACAGAGATGCTTGTTCTAGGTCCCAAGAAACAAAGAGATCTTCTGTTGAATCTGACAATTAATCTTAATGGTTGTACAGTCGTCTCAAATAAAACTGTGAAGGACCTCGGCGTTACTCTGGACCCTGATCTCTCTTTTGAAGAACATATCAAGACCATTTCAAGGACAGCTTTTTTCCATCTACGTAACATTGCAGAAATCAGAAACTTTCTGTCCAAAAATGATGCAGAAAAATTAATCCATGCTTTTGTCACTTCTAGGTTAGACTACTGCAATGCTACCCGGATAAAGCACTAAATAAACTTCAGTTAGTGCTAAATACGGCTGCTAGAATCCTGACTAGAACCAAAAAATTTGATCATATTACTCCAGTGCTAGCCTCTCTACACTGGCTTCCTGTCAAAGCAAGGGCTGATTTCAAGGTTTTACTGCTAACCTACAAAGCATTACATGGGCTTGCTCCTACCTATCTCTCTGATTTGGTCCTGCCGTACATACCTACACGTACGCTACGGTCACAAGACGCAGGCCTCCTAATTGTCCCTAGAATTTCTAAGCAAACAGCTGGAGGCAGGGCTTTCTCCTATAGAGCTCCATTTTTATGGAACGGTCTGCCTACCCATGTCAGAGACTACAAACTCGGTCTCAACCTTTAAGTCTTCACTGAAGACTCATCTCTTCAGTGGGTCATATGATTGAGTGTAGTCTGGCCCAGGAGTGGGAAGGTGAACGGAAAGGCTCTGGAGCAACGAACCGCCCTTGCTGTCTCTGCCTGGCCGGTTCCCCTCTTTCCACTGGGATTCTCTGCCTCTAACCCTATTACAGGGGCTGAGTCACTGGCTTGCTGGGGCTCTCTCATGCCGTCCCTGGAGGGGGTGCGTCACCTGAGTGGGTTGATTCACTGTTGTGGTCATCCTGTCTGGGTTGGCGCCCCCCCCCCTTGGGTTGTGCCGTGGCGGAGATCTTTGTGGGCTATACTCAGCCTTGTCTCAGGATGGTAAGTTGGTGGTTGAAGATATCCCTCTAGTGGTGTGGGGGCTGTGCTTTGGCAAAGTGGGTGGGGTTATATCCTTCCTGTTTGGCCCTGTCCGGGGGTGTCCTCGGATGGGGCCACAGTGTCTCCTGACCCCTCCTGTCTCAGCCTCCAGTATTTATGCTGCAGTAGTTTATGTGTCGGGGGGCTGGGGTCAGTTTGTTATATCTGGAGTACTTCTCCTGTCCTATTCGGTGTCCTGTGTGAATCTAAGTGTGCGTTCTCTAATTCTCTCCTTCTCTCTTTCTTTCTCTCTCTCGGAGGACCTGAGCCCTAGGACCATGCCCCAGGACTACCTGACATGATGACTCCTTGCTGTCCCCAGTCCACCTGGCCATGCTGCTGTTCCAGTTTCAACTGACCTGAGCCCTAGGACCATGCCCCAGGACTACCTGACATGATGACTCCTTGCTGTCCCCAGTCCACCTGGCCATGCTGCTGCTCCAGTTTCAACTTCCACCTGACTGTGCTGCTGCTCCAGTTTCAACTGTTCTGCCTTATTATTATTCGACCATGCTGGTCATTTATGAACATTTGAACATCTTGGCCATGTTCTGTTATAATCTCCACCCGGCACAGCCAGAAGAGGACTGGCCACCCCACATAGCCTGGTTCCTCTCTAGGTTTCTTCCTAGGTATTGGCCTTTCTAGGGAGTTTTTCCTAGCCACCGTGCTTCTACACCTGCATTGCTTGCTGTTTGGGGTTTTAGGCTGGGTTTCTGTACAGCACTTTGAGATATCAGCTGATGTACGAAGGGCTATATAAATAAATTTGATTTGATTTGATTTGTTTCAATCCACCAACATGTATGTATCTTTTATTTAGCATGTACTATTCTCTATAACCACCGCACCACAATGATCATGAACTAACAAGAAAAAAGAGTAATTGAGTAATTCTACTGAGTAATTCTACTTATTCCGAGTTTATGTGGAGGTAAACCCAGGCCCTGCATGTCCCCAGGCACCCTCATTTGTTGACTTCTGTGTTCGAAAAAGCCTTGGTTTCATGCATGTCAACATCAGAAGCCTCCTCCCTAAGTTTGTCTTACTCACTGCTTTAGCACACTCTGCTAACCCTGATGTCCTTGCTGTGTCTGAATCCTGGCTCAGGAAGGCCACCAAAAATTCAGAGATTTCCATACCCAACTATAACATCTTCCGTCAAGATAGAACTGCCAAAGGGGGAGGAGTTGCAGTTTACTGCAGAGATAGCCTGCAAAGTAATGTCATACTTTCCAGGTCCATACCCAAACAGTTCGAACTACTAATTTTGAAAATTACTCTCTCCAGAAACAAGTCTCTCACGGTTGCCGCCTGCTACCGACCCCCCTCAGCTCCCAGCTGTGCCCTGGACACCATTTGTGAATTGATCGCCCCCCATCTAGCTTCAGAGTTTGTTCTGTTAGGTGACCTAAACTGGGATATGCTTAACACCCCGCCAGTCCTACAATCTAAGCTAGATGCCCTCAATCTCACACAAATCATCAAGGAACCCACCAGGTACAACCCTAACTCTGTAAACAAGGGCACCCTCATAGACGTCATCCTGACCAACTGGCCCTCCAAATACACCTCCGCTGTCTTCAACCAGGATCTCAGCGATCACTGCCTCATTGCCTGTATCCGCTACGGAGCCGCAGTCAAACGACCACCCCTCATCACTGTCAAACGCTCCCTAAAACACTTCTGTGAGCAGGCCTTTCTAATCGACCTGGCCCGGGTATCCTGGAAGGACATTGACCTCATCCCGTCAGTTGAGGATGCCTGGTCATTCTTTAAAAGTAACTTCCTCACCATTTTAGATAAGCATGCTCCGTTCAAAAAATGCAGAACTAAGAACAGATACAGCCCTTGGTTCACCCCAGACCTGACTGCCCTCGACCAGCACAAAAACATCCTGTGGCGGACTGCAATAGCATCGAATAGTCCCCGTGATATGCAACTGTTCAGGGAAGTCCGGAACCAATACACGCAGTCAGTCAGGAAATCTAAGGCCAGCTTCTTCAGGCAGAAGTTTGCATCCTGTAGCTCCAACTCCAAAAAGTTCTGGGACACTGTGAAGTCCATGGAGAACAAGAGCACCTCCTCCCAGCTGCCCACTGCACTGAGGCTAGGTAACACGGTCACCACTGATAAATCCATGATTATCGAAAACTTCAATAAGCATTTCTCAACGGCTGGCCATGCCTTCCGCCTGGCTACTTCAACCTCTGCCAACAGCTCCGCCCCCCCCGCAGCTCCTCGCCCAAGCCTCTCCAGGTTCTCCTTTACCCAAATCCAGATAGCAGATGTTCTGAAAGAGCTGCAAAACCTGGACCCGTACAAATCAGCTGGGCTTGACAATCTGGACCCTCTATTTCTGAAACTATCTGCCACCATTGTCGCAACCCCTATTACCAGCCTGTTCAACCTCTCTTTCATCTCGTCTGAGATCCCCAAGGATTGGAAAGCTGCCGCAGTCATCCCCCTCTTCAAAGGGGGAGACACCCTGGACCCAAACTGTTACAGACCTATATCCATCCTGCCCTGCCTATCTAAGGTCTTCGAAAGCCAAGTCAACAAACAGGTCACTGACCATCTCGAATCCCACCGTACCTTCTCCGCTGTGCAATCTGGTTTCCGAGCCGGTCATGGGTGCACCTCAGCCACACTCAAGGTACTAAACAACATCATAACCGCCATCGATAAAAGACAGTACTGTGCAGCCGTCTTCATCGACCTTGCCAAGGCTTTCGACTCTGTCAATCACCATATTCTTATCGGCAGACTCAGTAGCCTCGGTTTTTCGGATGACTGCCTTGCCTGGTTCACCAATTACTTTGCAGACAGAGTTCAGTGTGTCAAATCGGAGGGCATGCTGTCCGGTCCTCTGGCAGTCTCTATGGGGGTGCCACAGGGTTCAATTCTCGGGCCGACTCTTTTCTCTGTGTATATCAATGATGTTGCTCTTGCTGCGGGCGATTCCCTGATCCACCTCTACGCAGACGACACCATTCTATATACTTTCGGCCAGTCTTTGGACACTGTGCTATCTAACCTCCAAACAAGCTTCAATGCCATACAACACTCCTTCCGTGGCCTCCAACTGCTCTTAAACGCTAGTAAAACCAAATGCATGCTTTTCAACCGGTCGCTGCCTGCACCTGCATGCCCGACTAGCATCACCACCCTGGATGGTTCCGACCTAGAATATGTGGACGTCTATAAGTACCTAGGTGTCTGGCTAGACTGCAAACTCTCCTTCCAGACTCATATCAAACATCTCCAATCGAAAATCAAATCAAGAGTCGGCTTTCTATTCCGCAACAAAGCCTCCTTCACTCAAGCCGCCAAGCTTACCCTAGTAAAACTGACTATCCTACCGATCCTCGACTTCGGCGATGTCATCTACAAAATGGCTTCCAACACTCTACTCAGCAAACTGGATGCAGTCTATCACAGTGCCATCCGTTTTGTCACTAAAGCACCTTATACCACCCACCACTGCGACTTGTATGCTCTAGTCGGCTGGCCCTCGCTACATATTCGTCGCCAGACCCACTGGCTCCAGGTCATCTACAAGTCTATGCTAGGTAAAGCTCCGCCTTATCTCAGCTCACTGGTCACGATGGCAACACCCATCCGTAGCACGCGCTCCAGCAGGTGTATCTCACTGATCATCCCTAAAGCCAACACCTCATTTGGCCGCCTTTCGTTCCAGTACTCTGCTGCCTGTGACTGGAACGAATTGCAAAAATCGCTGAAGTTGGAGACTTTTATCTCCCTCACCAACTTCAAACATCAGCTATCTGAGCAGCTAAACGATCGCTGCAGCTGTACATAGTCTATTGGTAAATAGCCCACCCTTTTCACCTACCTCATCCCCATACTGTTTTTATTTATTTACTTTTCTGCTCTTCTGCACACCAATATCTCTACCTGTACATGACCATCTGATCTTTTATCACTCCAGTGTTAATCTGCAAAATTGTAATTATTTGCCTACCTCCTCATGCCTTTTGCACACATTGTATATAGACCCCCCCTTTGTTTTCTACTGTGTTATTGACTTGTTAATTGTTTACTCCATGTGTAACTCTTTGTTGTATGCTCACACTGCTATGCTTTATCTTGGCCAGGTCGCAGTTGCAAATGAGAACTTGTTCTCAACTAGCCTACCTGGTTAAATAAAGGTGAAATAAAAAATAAAAAAATATCAGTTTGTATTTTTTGTTGATAGAATGCTGACATCAAAACACTGGAATATTAAGCTTTTAATTCTGGTTTTATGTGATTGTGCCAAGTCATAATTGCCTCCATGAATTCTTTATTTGATTTGATATGATCCAGTTTGCTCAATTCTTCCCATATTTGAGCCGAATTGGTAGAATGCTTGTGTGCTTCTTTCAGCGACTCCATGGCTTTAAAGGCTAGGTGTCCCGCTAGGACAACTTCCTGTGAAACTGGAGGGCGCACAACTCAAATAAATAATCATAAAAATGATCTTACCAATTATATGCATATCCTTGCTTCAGGTCCTGAGCAACAGGCAGTTTACTTTGGGCACGTCAGTCAGGCGGAAATTGATAAAAAAGGACCCTAGCCCTAACAAGTTTATTAAAAAACAATAGCTCTATTTTACATGGAGAAACGGGGCCATTTAATTCTGATTCTGAATGAATTACATACTCAATATTTAAAAATTCAAAATCCCCTTAATGTCAAATACCTTAGCTTATATGTAAGCTTTCTCCCTTCTGAAACTAAGATTACAACCTTTATTCTACAAGACAAACCTTGCACATGTTTAATAACACAGAATAATCCATTTGAGGAAAATAAAAACATAACATATAAATGCTCATTAAATTACATGAGAACCAGTGTCTAAACACAGGCCTCCTCACAACATATAGGACAGACATCCCTCTAAGTACTAATGCTCAGAAATATACTTAGGAATAGAGCATAGGTCAGTGAAATCATTCATATTCCAAATCATAAGTAACAACCCAACTATTTATCCAACATTCCTCAGTGATTCAAATGGGTCATTATCACTTAAAGTAAAAACCTCAATTTAACACACATCAATATTAGCAGATTTACATACAGTATAATTCTACTACTAACTTTTTTAATCATGATTTTAATACAGATCAGTATCTCAATGCATTCTTAATCTAAATTACTACAA
Source organism: Oncorhynchus kisutch (assembly GCF_002021735.2). NCBI lineage: Eukaryota > Metazoa > Chordata > Actinopteri > Salmoniformes > Salmonidae > Oncorhynchus > Oncorhynchus kisutch. Next base: position 47,358,500 of record NC_034190.2, on the reverse strand, counting down.
TTTACATGGTGTAGACCTCTTCAATCAATCTGATACCACAAAAGTATAAACAATTTTAATGGCACAGTTTGAATAAACCCCCCTTACACATCTTCTGGCATCTTCGTTTTTCTTCAGATAGCTTTACAGTTCAAAATGGACGGCCCATGATAATGTCCCAATTTCAATGTCTCATCTTTACCACTCATGTCTTGTCCATTCGTCAACCAATATACCAGCATCATAAGAAAATGTTAGAACAGATCTTTCTCCATGATCACTCCAAGTGGACTCCTCACAGTATGACAGAACCATGAAAGAAAAGCAGTTGATAGCTTAGATCTGATACTGTACACCAATTTCTGGCTTGGTTCTTTTCTCTCGGTAGAAGTGGTTAGGAAAGCCTCCTTCAATGCCTTTGTCTCTGTTCTTCAGCCAGGTAGAGGGGGTTTTGAGGTACACACACCATTCGGTCCAAATTATCTCTTCCATGCATTAAGGTACCGTCTGATGTCACTTTTCATGATAACCTCGAAAGAACAGATCAGAACAACAGTTTAGTTCAGTTCATTAACTACATGATAAATGATTACTTTTACCAATTATTCTTAACACACATATCTAAACATATTTCACAGAGAATATCAAAACATTCTATTGAAACTATTCTTTCAAATTGGTTTATACTCCCCATCTCACTGTCAACTCCATCGTAGAGCCAAGGATCAAGAAATTAGACCGATATCTCTCGGGAATAGAACAAAACAAACACAACAATACAATACACTCAACAATACAATAAACTCATTCACATATCACTTAAATTGTATAACTTCAATTCAAACACTTAAATTGTATAACTTCAATTCAAACCCTCAAAAAACTGAATCCTCCCCCATGTTTTACACACATCTCTCCGTATGAGAGTAATGTAAAACAAAATTTCAGCTAACCTAATCAAATTAAAATCACTAAACTGAAAAAAAACTATTTAACCCCTATGGTCATAGGAAAATAGACTTAAAGCAGCATACCCTTAGTTAAAAGCAATGCCCTACCCCCTCTTCACACTGGTCCAAATTACACATATGGATAAGAAACATATTTACCAATTACACAAATTATTTTGAAAGCAGTATTACAAATGACCATAATTTCATTATCCAAATGGCTTTCCAATGCGGATGATCAAGCCACAACGGAAAGTCATCAGAAGGTCATAGGTCATACAAACCCCTCCAAAGCAGTGTTTTGCACTATATGAAAGAATTTGCAAACAGTAATCAACTAGTTCTAAACATTTTCGTAATTCCATGTTCCCAGAACATTCCTTTATCAAAAGAATTTGCGTGTGTAATGGAAAGTCAGAAAATAAAAACTCATTACAATCCCAATGTGGTGAGTGCCCCCTTCAATGTGGTAGTTTGTGGCCCCAATTTCACTCACTCTCCCCAAGAGTATCATCCCTGGAAACATTCCAGAGAGAGACAGTGAAATATCAATTTTCCCGGAGAAAACACAATAACACTTAGTATTCATTACACTACATGACTCAGAAATTCAAACTCAAACGTGAAACTATAAACCAAACCTAATGATAATTCCACTGTACCTCAAATCATTAATCATACGTTTTAATCAAATCAATGTATATGTATGATACAATGTTTAATTAAGTTAAATCAACTCCTAAAAAAAAAAAATCTTAATCAGCAACCTAATCATTTCAATCTGTTGATATAAATTTAGTAAAAACCAATCCTGATGTTTTAAACAAATCTAAAATCCTTCAAAAGTCGGTGCTGTCTCATCATCGTAAAAATATAAATAAACTAGTTTTTTCCCCCCACTGATATCCACAAAGGTCAATACTGTTCAGCACATCCATTAATGATCTTCCTTTAGTCTGTACAGGGTCTGAAATTCCAATGTATGCAGATGATACAGTGATAAATTCATGCAAATAACAAACTACACAAAAACTCACTACTATAGCACATCCATAATTAAAATCTATGATACTCCCCCACTTAACATACTGGTTTAATCTTTGGCCCAATCTTGCTTTTCAACATTCATACCCATTCAGTCTTCTGTCAACAGGTTGGCATACTATTCAATCCAGCAATCACCTTTAATGACCTGACATTGTTCCACATAATGGAAACATGCCATAATGTTAGACTACATGAACTTTCCTGATCAAATTAACTGGTGTTACTTAAACAATCAAACCAAGAATAAATAACCATCAGAAGCTATCCTTACGACGTTTTATGATTCAGACATCCAGTCTCCCAATTCTCATAGCCTAATACAGTAAATATAAACGCCACAAATCTATGATGCCCACCTAGCGAATCAGCTGCTAGAAATACAGAAAGAAATGTACCTGAACAACGGTCAAAACAATTAGAGTAAGGTTATTGTATATTCAAACTAATAATGCAAATGTACGTTATTCTACAACAATCTACCTGCCTCCAGCAACTTTCCCTGACAATTAGTAGCCAACATAACTATCTCTCTTCCATACTTTCAACTAAACTTTCCTATTTCTTTTTTCCCCCAGTGGACAAAAATATAACCCCTCTCATTTCAACGTTTTTCCTTACCTCTATCGTAAGATTAAAACCCAACTTTATAACTTCCTCTACTGAGGCCTGTTGCACAAAACTAGGATAAGGGATTAAGCCAGGATATCTTGGTGATCCTGGCTCAATTGATCCGTAATCCGGTTGCACTAAAGATGGATAGGGGGCAGGAGGATATGTTATGGTATAAATTACCATGGAGATTTATTCTGTGGAGCTAGCCTGCTCCAGACCAGGCTAAATTCCAGGATCTATTTAATCTCATCCCTAATGTCAGTCAGCAGTCACCACAAATGGAAACCAATAGTTATTTCACTGCTCACTATACATTGTTATCACATATAACTAGACCCACTGTTATTATTTAAACGTTTGTGATCATTAATTTCAATGATTTTGGATAAAAAATGATTTTTTAGATGTTGCTATCATTAGATAATTTACAGTTTCCCATAGACTATAAGGCTATATATAAAAATGATAGAATATTAGGGCCACAGAGGGGAAAAAAAAACACAAGTCATAATATTGTAACCAGTTGTTTTAAAGGAGGACAGTTGTTAAAATGACAGATGTGGGGCATTTCGTGAAATTGTACTTCAGTATGGTTTCATAAACAAAGACATGCTGATGTGCCAGAATATTAAGTATCACATTGTCATAAGTATCAAAACTAAAAACAATATGTAGCTTTTCTGCAGAAAGAACCAGCCTCATAAATTTATGACTTTATCCTTTTTCTTCAGTGTGGCCCTAGTACTCTGTCATATAAACAAATACACATTCCATATGAATATAAAAACACAATGTGTAACATTATGTTCCTTTATTGAATAAGGACAAAACAAAGCAGGTAAACCATCAGCTCCTTTCGAAACTGAAGTCAGTGACTCTACAAGATGGAAAGCACAGAATCCAAGCATATTATACAAAATGATACATACACATTCAAAGGTCTGTATATAACACACCCTGCATGTCTGCACACTAAAATAAATGCAGGACAAATCCATACACATCAACTGAACAGACAAATGAATGGATGCAGTAGCCTCCCTGCAGCCTTGTATTACACACAGTATACCGCACAAACATCATAAGAGGCCAAATTCATCAAAAAACGAACCCAAAAAAACCCAAATTCCTCTGCCACCGCAGGACATATTTAACCAAAATTGAAAGCACACATACTAACTAAAATAATTCAACACATATTGGTCCCTCAGCAGCCGACCACTGTCGTCATCAGGGAAGATTGCCGGATTGTCCCAGTCCATGGCTGGTGGCACTCTGGGGGCCCTCTCCTTCCTCAGGCAGGCCACATTGTGGAGGACAGCACAAGCCACAGTAATATCACATGCCCTAACAGGGCTGACCCTTAATTTGTGAAGGCAGTGAAAGCGTGCCTTCAGGAGGCCAAAGGTCATTTCAACTCTGGCCCTGGTCCTGGCATGGGCATGGTTGTAGGCCTGCTGTGCTTCCTGGGGGTCTGAAAGGTGTCAGGAGAAAAGGCTGGCAGCCATACCCCCTGTCTCCCAGCAACACACCAGAGAATTCACCTGTCAACACAAAATCTCATCATTACTACCTCATAAACAGTGATATTCTTGACACAGCCATGATGGTTATAAATAGGGGTTGTGTGGCTTACCTTGTGATAGATTTCAGAGGCCCGAAAGATTCTGGAGTCATGGACTGAGCCAGGCCATTTTGCCACAACATTGCTGATCACACAGTCAGCATTGCAGACCATCTGAAATCATAAGATGAGGAATATTACACCAATCAATGCACATCACTGGCAATGCAGAGTGTTCGTCAATGGACAATATCAAAAAGTTATGTTCACCTGAACATTAATGCTGTGAAAGGATTTCCTATTCAAAAATCGGCCTCATGGGCACCTGAGGGGGCTTTTATCCTTATGTGTGTGCAGTCCACTGCACCAATGACATTGGGGAAACCTGTCACACAAAGTAATGAGTATCCTACTATGTGTTAACAGTTGTCCTGTAATTTGTAGATCCTCTTACCTGCAATCCTATAGAACTCCTCTTTGATGTCACAGAGTCTTCTGTGGCCAGGGAAGGAGATGAAGACATCTGCTAATGCTTTGATAGCCAGACACACACTCCTTATTGTGCGGTAAATTGTGGCCTTGTTCAGCTGTTCTGCATCCCCCACTGAGTACAGGAAGGCTCCACTAGCAAAAAAGCGCAAGGCCACACAAACCATTTGCTCCACACTCAGTGCATGGCTCCGTGCAGTGCGGTGCTTAATCCTGGGACCCAGTAGTCTGCATAGATACCTGATGCCATCTGCAGAAAACCTGTATCTTTCATATAGATGGTCATCAGGGAAGGCCAGTGGGTCCAACCGGTCCCTGAAGACCCTTTCTCACCTGAAGGCTCTCCTCAGCACAAGTGCTTCTTCATCCACAACATCTCGCACGAATGGGCATGCCATTGTCAGAGCAGAAAGGAACACACAATTTTGGGCCTTCATATAGGCTAGTGGCCACACCTGGTGCTGGGGGGGTGGGCAAAAGAGGGCGATGCCTTATAACGATGACTTGGTTGTACTGATTGCTGGGAAAATAAAAAAAACCTTAGAAAGATGCCACCGTCCTGTGTGCTCACAATAAGAGCTCATATGTCATGGCTCACTTGACTTTACGAGAATATACCAAATTTTTATTTTGAGCTGTGTCATCTTCTTGGAGCTGGGGGAGGAAAGAAAAATAATGATTAATACATTTGTGTTACAGTTAGCATACAGTGTACATTGAAGGCATATCTCACCTCCCTCTCAAGTTTTTTTATTTCAAGGTCCAGTTTCCTAATTGTCCTCTTTTTTTATTTCGAACTCCAGTGCAAGATTTTCCATCTTTTTCTTCTTGTACTGAATGTCTGTCTGCCAGTTCTATTTGGCGCCGGAGGTGGTTGCCATACAACTTTCTGATAGCTTGTGAGCTCTGTGAACACAATACAATTAGCGCAGCTGGAATTTGGCAGGATGTGGTGTCCTTTTTTTAATACGCACTATGTTGCCAGGCTGGTTTTCCCACTGTATAGCATCTGGGTCCTGTAAAAGAAATTAGATTTTTTGATTTTGATGAGGACTCCTCACCATTGTAGAGTAAATAGTACTTTCACAGTCTTAACATGATACCTCATGCCTTCTGGAATCCAGAGAGATGGTCTCCTCATCATCGTCTCCATCATGTGCTGTTGCTGCTGCACTGGGGCCTTCACCCTATCACATTTAAATCGGATTCATATTGAAGCTAGTAGACAAGACATGCCAGGCCTACAGTATGCCTTTGATGGAGTACTCACTGGATCAGCATCGTCTGGTGCTTGTGCTGGTGGCTCTAACAGGAACACAGTGCTGCCAGACACTGCAAGGCAATAGGTAAACCAAAGTCAGACAGTCCAAATTGATTCAATATGAATGTAGTTGTATCCCATGTAGAGATGGAAGGACATACCTTGAATGAAGCGGGTGGCATCTTGGGAGGAACCTATGCTCGTCTCTTTCCCCCCAGGGATCCCCTCTAAGACGGGCCTGCCTTTATTTAGCTCCAAGGCCATGTCCTCTGCTGGGGTAAGGTCAGCCTTTGGTGACCCACCACCCGTGCCTTGTCTGTGGGTATTATTTTTCACTGCTGTAACAGTACAGACAATGTGTGAGCAGGCACCTTCTGGGTACAATATATGCTTGTGCTTTGTTAAATATTAGTCAGGGACCATACCATTCTGCAGAATGTTCTTGTATTTGATTTTGACCTGCTGCCATGTCCGTTTTGGCCCGTTCATGTTTAATCTACACACACACACATTTAATGGAGTCACACTGCAAAAAATTACTTGGTATTTTTGTCTTGTTTTCAGTAAATATATCAAAAAATGTATCATAGCTTTATACAGTGTGATGGAGTTACTTTACACAATTTCACTCATATCTGCAGTGCATTTCAATAAAAAATTTAACCGTTTCATAATTACAGTACAACTGCATTTTTGGAGATGTGAATTAAATATTTGAATTGTAATTGTGATGTTTCAGCGGAGCTGTGAGTGTAATTGTGCACTACTTACGCATTCAGGCGGTCTGCAATACTTTGCCACGCTTTTTCTCTTTGCTTTATCACTGTGGCGGTGTTGCCTTTCTTCTTAATTATATCTTTTACCTCCTCGTACGCCTCCATGAGGATTTGTGCTTCCGACCGGGAAAAGTACGCGGCTCTAGTTGCCATGGTAAATCAGTTAATCTGTGATCTGTGGCGGGGTCTATTTGAGTGAGCCGTGAGCGCGCACCTATCCAGGATTGGTTTCACCTGGCTTAATGAATCCGTGTCTGCTCATCCTGGCTTAGTCTTTGTGCAACCAATTAAGCCTGGACGCACATGTTTTGGCTTCATTGCGCTCAGCTGAGTCATTTATCCCGGATGTCTTAATTCTACTTTTGTGCAACAGGCCCCTGCTCTCCACACTTATGAAATGTATCCTATTTCTTTAAAAATAACACACACAGCGCTAAAATTATAACATGCGTCAGTCAATCTGTAAGAATGAAAAACATTTCGGTAATCACTTTCTATCACTATTCTTTCCCCGATATCATTCAGAATGTCTTTAACTTAGGTAACTGTCTTCTCTATTGATACAGTAATTTAAATACGACCCAATTCTCAATACATTATTCCAGCAGATCATTTAGTGAACAGACATCGTCTTGCATCAGAATTCGCTTCGTTATTATTTTAAGTTGAATTAGTCTATCAATTTAACCTAAACAATCTATTGAAAACGTTCAATTTATCTCTTATACAAAACACTAGCGACCATAACTTTCCAGGCAAAACATACAAATAGATTATTTACAATCAAAATCTCTGAATTCAGCCAGCGCCATGACTGGGAATGGAACTCAGGCCTGCCGCGTTGCAGGCAAGAATTCTACCACTGAACCACTAATGCTATTGCGAGTAACTAAAATTCTCCGGATATAAATCCCATTTACAAAGTAAAATCAAAACACGTCACTATCGGTAATTCCCAGAAGAATAATAGCCCAATTTTAATAGTACAAACGTTACTCCAGCTATGATTCTCAAATTCCAGCCATGATTCTCAAATTCCAAATTACACATATTAGCAATCAAAGAATAAAATCGACAGGAAACATGAAAGGAAATCGAGAGGAATTTCTCAGCCTTGACAAATAGCTTATTCTCCAATAGCCTTTGGACAACTTGGTGTTGCTTTTGAGCCTCAAGGTCCCTCGAAAAAATAAGAATGTCATCCACATAGACAAAAACAAAACACCCAATGACATCCCTCAGGACATCATTCACCAGGCTCTGAAAAACAGCCGGAGCGTTAGTGAGACCAAAATGCATAACGAGGTACTCGAAATTTCCAAGAGATGTGTTGAACGCCTTTTTCCACTCGTCCCCCTCTCTGATGCGGACAAGGTGGTATTCATTCCGGAGGTCCAGTTTAGTAAATACTGTGGCACCATGGAGGGGGACAAAAGCAGAACTGATAAGTGGCAAGGGATACTTGTTCCTGACAGTAATACTATTCAACCCACGGAAGTCTATATATGGCCTCAGTGACCCGTCCTTCTTTTTGACAAAGAAAAATCCAGCTCCCACCGGAGAGGAAGAAGGCCTGACATGTCCGACAGCCAGGGAGTCCTGGATGTATTCTTCCATGGTTTTTTGCTCGGGCGAGAGGGGTTATACATCCTGCTACTAGGGAGAGGAGCTCCAGGCTGAAGCCCGATAGCACAGTCGTATGGCCGATGAGGCGGCAGAGATGGGGTGTGGTGCTTACTGAATACAGGAGCTAGACTGGGATATTCTGGAGGAACAGAAGACAGGTCTGATGGTTCTGGAATGGACTGGGGTGCAGACAAAGCAGGAGGGAGGGCAGAATGTAGACAATTAGAATGACAAAACTTACTCCACGTCGTGATCCTTCCGGTAGACCAGCTAATCTGTGGGTTGTGTAGCTTTAACCATGGATGGCTCAGAACCAGAGGTGAGTGAGAACAGTTGATTATGTGGAAACTGTTATTTTCCTGGTGATTACCAGAGAGATGCAGGATAACAGGAACAGTTCTCTCCAAAATACAGAAGAGTATTTTTCAATTGAAAGCATTGGCATCCAGAGGTGAATCAAACAGTGTCCAGGCCCAACTGATTAACAACCCATTGGTCCAGAAAAGTTTAATCGGCGCCTGAATCGACAAGAGCGGGCAGAGGATAAGCCTGGCTCTGCCACACCAGGTTAGCCTCAAGCATGGGTCTGGGAGATGATGGGCAGGCGATTTGGCTGAACAGTATATCCCCTACTACTGCTGAGCCCCCTCTTTTACTGGACACAGGGAACAAGTGGAGACCAGATGACCAATTTGGCCACAGTCTAGACAGCTCCTAGTACTGATACACCGCTGCCTCTCCTCTGGAGATAGACGGGTCTGGCCGAGCTGCATGGGTTCAGTATTAGAACCTGCCTGGTGATGTGATGCAGTCGGATAAATTGAGCAAGACACAGAAGCAGACGTTATGGGACATGCAACCCTACCTCCCCCCTCCCGACGCTCACGGAGACGGTTGTCAATGCGGATAGTGAGAGAAATCAGCTTGTCAAGTCCATCAGGCTTCTCTCTGGACACCAACTCGTCCTTGAGGGTCTCAGTGAGTGTGTTCCGAAATGCTCCCTGAAGAGCCTAATCATTCCAGCTGCTCTCTGCGGCGAGGGTGCGGAACTCACATCCCTCTCAGCCGCACTCTGAGAGCCTTGACGAAGGGACAGAAGTCGTTTGGCAGCATCCTTTCCACAGACCGGGTGGTCGAAGACCTTCCTCATCTCATCTGTGAATCCACTGTAGGAGAAGCAGATAGATGACGGTCTCTCCCAAACCGCAGTGGCCCAGGAGAGCGCTGCTCCCCGAATGCAGCCAACGGTGCCAGAAGGGTGCCTTGACCAACAAGAATTTGGTGAAGAGTTGGAGAGTCTGCTGAGTTCATCGTATGGGAGCGAAGAGTGAAACCAAGAGCAAGGTGGTTGGTGGTGAGATGTGGAACAGGAGACAGGAGCCAGAGACAGAGCGGTACTGCAAGGAGAGGACAAAAAATGGTGTAAGGCAGGGAAACAAGCACAGCAGAGCAACAGGATCTTGAGAAAAGACAAAAGGCTAGAATAAAACTGACTGAGCAGAGATTACGATCTGACCGAGTGGAAGTGACAGGAATGGGTATATGTAGAGGTCTTGATTTATGGATGAGTTGCAGCTGGTAGGGATTTGCTCCGACTCCAGCACACCTGTCTCCAACCACACAATTAAACAGAGAGGGAGGGGGAGAGAGAGAGAGTACAGGGAAAGAACAGTAGGTCAAGGAGACACTGGACGACCACCAGAGGGCGTAGCAGGAGCAGATGTGACATCCTTTATTTCCTTTATTAGTCTAATCTCTTTTGACCTAAACTGCTTTTGTTTTAATGATTGAGTATTGTATTGAATGGCCTCTGAAAGTACATTTGAAAGTGTCCTGTACAATAAGGGGATCTGCTGTATGTTGTACAAAAATTATTAATTGTTTTGTCTTGGTTAATTAAGAACAATAGGCTTTGATTACATTTCCATTATCCTTGTCCACATGGGAATTCTGTAAGAGTTCTATGGAGTCCAATTAGATGGCGGTCTGATCGCATTCGGTCTCCAATTAATATTTGTTTATACTTTTGATGCCAGCAAGACCGAGACTAGGAAGTAGTCAAGACGGCTAGCTTGATTAAGCCTCCTCCGTGTATATCTCACTAAGGCCAGGGTTTTTCAACCTCCATATATCCACTAGTTCTAATGTATCCATGATCTTTGTGATCTCCTTAAGTGCTTAAGGGTGATAGTTTGAAGAGTGATTTCCTTTACGATCCATTAAGGTACCGTATTATAATCTTCCACCATAATAATAGATTGTTTCATTGCTTGTGAGCTCAATAGATTATTGTATATATTTTCAAAAAAGTGTGGATCATATAAATTAATTATCCAAATCTGTTTTTGGTCCAATAGCATATTTCAAATAATCCATCTTCCTTCTGGATCTGTTTGCACAATCAGATCAACATTTGTATTAAATAGTATAATCACCCCTTTGAGTTTCTTTGCCCATGACAAAAATATATTTCTCCCAACCAACCTCATCTATATTTGTAGAACGAGTTTCCTGTAAACAATATATATTCTATTATTTTAGCCATGTAAAAAATGTAATCTTCTTTTTTTATGATCTGCTAAGCCATTACAATTATAACTTGCTATACTTATTTCCCCACTTACCATGATACTCAAGTTTCAATTATACTTACCACAACAAAAGTTTGTAAACTTACCATTAAAAAGCACCATGATGATTAAGTGTCCATATAGTTGTACCATAATAATTTGCACTGTTAAGCATACTGTAGCTGAAACTTTGTAAACCTCCAATTGTCCTAATATTCCACCCACTAAAACCTCCCCCCGTATCTAGGTCTGTTGTCACTAAGACCATCAGACCATCTCCCTGACTAATGACGCACCTTTGCCCCCCTAAGGCAAACCCTTGGCCGACAATTGGTGTGGGCCAGAGGGAAATATGGGCAGTCCCATGATAACATAAATATCTATGAGTATACTTAAGAGTACTAACTAAATAACATGGAAAACAATTTTTTTTTAAATTAAAATTAAAAACAGTAGCAATAATAGATAATATGAATATAAATAATAACAACACAATCTATAAATGCATACTCATATTAGAACGTCCTAGCAAGACTATAAGCATGTCAGCCCAGCCTGCTCACTTCATTGGATTCAATTGTTCTAATTATTTTTGAAAGAATGAAGAGAAAACAACCTAAATATATCATCCATTACATGCAAGACATATTTCATGTAGTCCTCATTATATCCTGTTGTATTCCGAAAAAGAAAATGTATAAAAAGAAGAAGGAAAAAGGAACATTGATTGAAACGGCCGCTAACAACTGCAAGCAAAATTTAGATTTGTCTAAGGGTTCACATTATATCCTGTTGTATCGTGCCGTGGCTGTTCCAGCACCGACTGCAAGCCAAACCCGGGCAGCCCTCTATGGGAAGGCATACCCAAGTTCAACTCACAGTCGACTCCGACACAACCACGGTACCACAGCCAAGAACACATGCAGTACTGACAATCCAGAGCGAGTAAACCTATAAAAGGAATCCTCTCTCCACCCATACTAATTTTGTTTTTTATTTCAGAGTCGTTGCTCTATCACCTCGGCTGTTTTACACCTAGGCCTATATCATTAGGATCAAGGATTTAAAAGCGTAGCACAAATAGCTTAAATAGAAATATATAATATACCCTTTTCTCGCTTAGAGAAGTGCTTAGCCAGTGTCGTGTCTTTACTATCATTAAATTGAGTACTTAGTTTTTATCAAAGATTCTCTGTAACAAACGGACCAGTTTGCAGCTGGATTCTTCACCGATCTTTTATACCTCCTCCGGAACATGAAATTTGTTTGGCCCTCAAGTTCTGTGAGGTGGAAGAAATTCCTTTGTCTCTTATACTGTGTGGCCATGAGGCAGGGTCTTCTCCTCAGGAATGTACGACCTCTCTCTGTACTGTATGTGTAGTATAGGATGACATTTACATTATCAGGTCAACAGTGGGATATAAAACAATAACATTTTCAGCCATGCCATCGGACGCATTTGGTCTTGGATGTATTGATTATATAAATATCCATTAGCAACAATATATCTAAATCACATTGGATATACTCTGATTCTTGTCATTTAATGACAATGAGAAGACCAATAACAATGTACTTCTGACGTGAAGGAAAAATACAAAGAGCATTTTAGGGACATACAGTAAGCTATTTCTCTGGGGAAAGTCTGAAATTGAGCTAACAGATTATAATTTATACCGAGGAGAATGGGAAGAATGTCCCCAGGCACACCTCCAGTTAGGCTTGTCCTATCCTGTCCTGGTCTAACCAGCACACTCCAGTCAAACTTCCACTGGGCTCAATGAGCTGATACTGACAATGTCATCCCGTGTGTGTGTGTGTGTGTGCGTGTGTGTGTGTGTGTGTGTGTGTGTGTGTGTGTGTTTGTGTGTCCATATGTATGCAAATGACCTGACACTGTGACTCATGTCATCATCATTATGTGAGATGATTAACAAGGAGAGGGAGACAGCCTGTGTTCATAAATATTCAGTTAACAAACAGATCTATCTGTCTCTTGCTGTACCTTTGGATTTGGCTGTCAGTTCAGCCAAAAATGTAAATGCTACCTGCTTCAGAGTCCATATCGACAGGGTACACAACATCATTTCAACGTGGACATTTAGGTAATATTTGGTTGAGACCCTGATTAATGAGATTTCAATTTATATTCACCCATGCAAGAATACAGACAGAAGTTTGTTAAATTCCCAATGTGTTATTACTGCACTTTCAACCATTTAAAAGCACAACAAAGTTCAAATGGGATTACAATGTCAGCTATTTTGTATTTATTTAACGACTTTATGTGTTATCACTGTGCTTCTTCTAATAGCACAACCGAATGACCTGGATTGCAGTTGAGATTACATTACAAGTACATAGTGCAAGTAGTTAACGCTGTTTGAGACTCTGCACAGATTATTATAGCAATTGTAAAGATCTCCGCAGACTTTGACCTCCGCTCCCGAGTGGAGCAGCGATCTAAGGCACTGCATCTCAATGCTTGAGGCGTCACTACAGACACCCTGGTTTGAATCTAGGCTGTATCACAACCGGCCGTGATTGGGAGTCCCATAGGGCGGTGCACAATTGACCAAGTGTCGTCCAGGCCTTGCCACCATTGTATTGGCCACCATTGTAAATAAGAATTTGTTCTTAACTGACTTGCCTCGATAAATAAAGGTACATTAAAATATGCATGCTATCTTGACCATGTACACTATCTATAATTAGGATACATACGAAGACATTTATATTTACAGTAACCTTAAATGTGGCCATGGATGTGTTATTCATTTTAAGGTTGAATAAAAACTGTTACCTTCATTTGTAAGATAACCTTAACTGTAGGCTATTTACTGTATTAGAAAAGTCTTTTAAATTGTGTTTGGTTTACATTGCAACCAAATATCAACATTTAAATGAGTTGTATCTAATCCTTGGATAGTTTCATTTGAGCCACTGGCTTAATCCTATTCTTTAATGTTTATTTTATGTTTAGTTGGAGATGTGAATCCAACAAATAATTTGTTAACTTAATAGTTTAATAGGCTATTTACCATATTGAAAAATAGATATTGAATTGTGTTTGGTTGTTTTTTAAATGTGTTTGTGCCACTAATTGTGTTTGTCCACTAAAGAATAGGACTAAATCATATCAAACATTAAATGCACTTTAATAAATAAAGTTTCTGCCTTTGTTTATTTTTAGTTGAAACCCTGGGTCAAATTGAAACAACAGCTGTTGATGACTTCGCAAGTGCTATATAGGCCTAAATAGTATCACTGACGATATGTGAAGTATCCTTACATTTCATTTGCTTTGTTAAAAATCCCATTTGGAATGACTTCGATAGCAACATTGATTCTATTTAGTTATTAAATGATGGACCAAACATATTTGAAAAATAAGTGGTTTATCTTTATTTTTTTATCATATAAAACAATTAAAAACAGGAATGAGCACTGAGTAACGGGAACGGGTGATTGTGTGTGTGAGAATAACTGGATGTCACAGAACTACCTTCAATAAAACAAAGCAGAGGTCATTATATTTGGCCAAAAAGATGCCTGATGAATCTTCACTCTAGATGGAACTGGGCTATCTGGAGGTGAGGTAAGTCTCCCTCCACTTTTTGCAAAGTCCGCGCTTTTCCCTCGTACTAATACTATTGACTGTTTACTTCCTGCCTGATGCTATGTCCTCCCTGTATTTCTGCTATTCCTTCTTTAAGTATCTCTCTCCTTTCTGGGTCGGCATCGCGTCGAGCACAATTTCTTTAATATGTTTTTACATTTTTTCTATATTGTTTTTATTTAACTAACTAACAAAAAAAAAAATATATATATATATATATATATAAATATAGGACAAGTAATGTAATTTCTGTAAGCAATGTGTTCACATTGTAAAACTGAAAACACCTTCAGTAATTCCAACTGTAAAACATCAAATCAAGAGAATAGTATCATAATTAATCAATGTATATACCAGACACACATTTAAAATGTGTACTTCATTCAAACTTCTCACCCATGTTACTCTTATTCAGTCCTGTTATCCTTCATATGAGTAACAGGACTGAGTTTTTAGCATAGCATTAGCAAATACATGAAATGTAGCCACATGGTATTAATAATGACCTGTTCACCGGACGTGCTACCTGTTCCAGACATGCTGTTTTCAACTCTCTAGAGACAGCAGGAGTGGTAGAGATACTCTTAATGATCGGCTATAAAAAGCCAACTGACATTTAATCCTGAGGTGCTGACTTGCTGCACCCTCGACAACTACTGTGATTATTATTATTTGACCATGCTGGTCATTTATGAACATTTGAACATCTTGGCCATGTTCTGTTATAATCTCCACCCGTCACAGCCAGAAGAGGACTGGCCACCCCTCATAGCCTGGTTCCTCTCTAGGTTTCTTCCTAGGTTTTGGCCTTTCTAGTGAGTTTTTCCTAGCCACCGTGCTTCTACACCTGCATTGCTTGCTGTTTGGGGTTTTAGGCTGGGTTTCTGTACAGCACTTTGAGATATCAGCTGATGTACGAAGGGCTATATAAATACATTTGATTTGATTTGATAATAATAGCATGAGAACACTTAGCACCTGCAAATGGTTTACCAAAACTATCTTTAAAAAAACGTCTAAGAAATAATTTAGGTAACAGGACTGTACATTGAGATGGACTTTCAGTCATACTTACAATAGGATTAAAATACAAGTGAGAGAACTTACTTTTGGTCTTCCCATCGCCTTTAGGAGACTCAAATGATGCTACTTCCTGTTGATCATGTGACTTGTGGAATGTCCCAAATCTTTTGAGGGGGGAATGTGTCAGGGTTGAGTGAAAACCTGGGGATATGACTAAAATGTGTATTTTAACTAACATATTATGAATTTCCAATGAGAAAATTTATTGTATGTCTTAATTGGAAATATATATATTTTATGTCTTAATTGGAAACACAATAATACCAAAAAAATAAGATTTCTGAAGGATTCTAATCATTATGTTTCATGGTGAAGTGTAGTGGTAGAGTGGAGATGGGCTAAAATCCTATTTTTCAGTGTTGTAGGTAGTTTTCATTACAGTTTTATATGATGTATCTTCAAATTGCAATTAGGACAAAGTGCAGGACACTTTGCTTGAAAATATAATGTATTATACAGATACATTTCATGCATATTTATGCATGTAATGTCCTGGGGATGGAAAAGGCACCGATTCTGCAGAATGGCCCATATAATGAGTGCAGTGTAATCTTTACGTGGGCAGCTTTAAAGCCTGGACTTGATATTCAATGACATTTCACTCCAGGGCAATTAGATTGAGTCATGCACCACGTATGGGATCTAATTATTGAATTTACCATCAATGATTAAATGTTAAGACTCATCAGCTATGCGGTGCCCAACTTCGGAGGGATTTGCAATGCACAGAAGTGTATGGGAAACTGCTTTAAACGATGTAAGTTCTTAGATGTGTCTTCAATGTGCGTTTGTTGTCGCCTCTCCTCAAAAGGGCAGGACTGGATGAGATTGAGGGAGAAAGATGAATAAGCAATGGGGGGGGGGGTTCTAAAATGACATATGGAATTTTTTTAAGATGGTTATAGTATGGATCATTTAGATATTTGATTTAGGATTTTACAACCCCTTTAGGTGTCCCCCAAAAATATATACAAAATATTTGATCAAATATTGAATTTGGCCTTTACCACTATAGCCCATAGAAACACATATTATCTATATAAATATATATTATCACGACTCAGGATATGACCGAGATGCAGACACAGGAGGCGGATAGTTAGACTCTCAGACTATTTAATATAACAAATGGGCAGGCAAAAGGCAGATAGAGGGCAGGCCGAGGTTCGTAAACCAGGTCAGAACAGGACTGCAGGCAGGCTCCGGGTCAGGACAGGAAGAAAGGTCAGAACTGGGACGACTAGAAAACGACTTAAAACCTTGTGAACAGTCGAAACAGGAAACACGCTGGTAAGACCTGACAAAAACAAGACCGAACTGGCAACAGACAAACAGAAAACGCAGGTATAAATACACAGAGGATAATGGGTGAAAATGGGAGACACCTGGCGGGGGGTGGAGACAAGCACAAGACCGGTGAAACAGATTATATACAGGACCAGTCAACAGTTTGGACACACCTACTCATTCCAGGGTTTTTCTTTATTTGACTATTTTCTACATTGTAGAATAATAGTGAAAACATCAAAACTATGAAATACAACATATGGAATCATGTAGTAACCAAAAAGGTGTTCAACAAATCAGAAATATGGTATATTTGAGATTCTCAGTAGCCACCCTTTGCCTTGATGACAGCTTTGCACACTTGGCATTCTCTCAAACCCTTGAGTAGGTACAGTGCCATCCGTTTTGTCACCAAATCCCCATACACTACCCACCATTGCGGCCTGTACGCTCTCGTTGGTTGGCCCTCGCTTCATACTTGTTGCCAAACCCACTGGCTACAGGTTATCTACAAGTCTCTGCTAGGTAAAGCCCCACCTTATCTCAGCTCACTGGTCACCATAGCAGCACCCACTCGTGGCACACGCTCCAGCAGGTACAGTGGGGCAAAAAAGTATTTAGTCAGCCACCAATTGTGCAAGTTCTCCCACTTAAAAATATGAGAGACGCCTGTAATTTTCATCATAGGTACACTTCAACTATGACAGACAAAATGAGAAAAGAAATTCCAGAAAATCACACTGTAGGATTTTTAATGAAGTTATTTGCAAATTATGGTGGAAAATAAGTATTTGGTCACCTACAAACAAGCAAGATTTCTGGCTCTCACAGACCTGTAACTTCTTCTTTAAGAGGCTCCTCTGTCCTCCACTCGTTACCTGTATTAATGGCACCTGTTTGAACTTGTTATCAGTATAAAAGACACCTGTCCACACCCTCAAACAGTCACACTCCAAACTCCACTATGGCCAAGACCAAAGAGCTGTCAAAATTGTAGACCTGCACCAGGCTGGGAAGACTGAATCTGCAATAGGTAAGCAGCTTGGTTTGAAGAAATCAACTGTGGGAGTAATTATTAGGAAATGGAAGACATACAAGACCACTGATAATCTCCCTCGATCTGGGGCTCCACGCAAGATCTCACCCTGTGGGGTCAAAATGATCACAAGAACGGTGAGCAAAAATCCCAGAACCACATGGGGGGACCTAGTGAATGACCTGCAGAGAGCTGGGACCAAAGTAACAAAGCCTACCATCAGCAAGGGCATTGAAGATGAAACGTGGCTGGGTCTTTCAGCATGACAATGATCCCAAACACACCGCCCGGGCAACGAAGGAGTGGCTTCGTAAGAAGCATTTCAAGGTCCTGGAGTGGCCTAGCCAGTATCCAGATCTCAACCCCATAGAAAATCTTTGGAGTGAGTTGAACGTCCGTGTTGCCCAGCAACAGCCCCAAAACATCACTGCTCTAGAGGAGATCTGCATGAAGGAATGGGCAAAAAAACAGCAACAGTGTGTGAAAACCTTGTGAATACTTACAGAAAACGTTTGACCTCTGTCATTGCCAACAAAGGGTATATAACAAAGTATTGAGATAAACTTTTGTTATTGACCAAATACTTATTTTCCACCATCATTTGCAAATATATTATTTAAAAATCCTACAATGTGATTTTCTGGATTTCTTTTTCTCATTTTGTCTGTCATAGTTGAAGTGTACCTATGATGAAAATTACAGGCCTCTCTCATATTTTTAAGTGGGAGAACTTGCACAATTGGTGGCTGACTAAATACTTTTTTGCCCCACTGTATATCTCGCTGGTCACCCCCAAAGCCAATTCCTCCTTTGGTCATCTTTCCTTCCAGTTCTCTGTTGCCAATGACTGGAACGAACTGCAAAAATCTTTGAAGCCGGAGACTTATATCTCCCTCACTAGATTTAAGCACCAGCTGTCAGAGCAATTCACGGATCACTGCACCTGTACATAGCCCATCTGTAAATAGCCCATCTATCTACCTACCTCATCCCCATACTGTATTTATTTATTTATCTTGCTCCTTTGCACCCCAGTATCCCTACTTGCACATTACTCTTCTGCACATCTACCATTCCAGTGTTTAATTGCTATATTGTAATTACTTCGCCACCATGGCCTATTTGTTGCCTTAACTCCTTAACTGTTTTCTTTTGTTCTACTGTATTAGTAGAACAAAACTCTATTATTGACTGTATGTTTTGTTTATTCCATGTGTAACTGTGTTGTATGTGTCGAATTGCTTTGCTTTATCTTGGCCAGGTTGCAGTTGCAAATGAAAACTTGTTCTCAACTAGCCTACCTGGTTAAATAAAGGTGAAATAAAAAATAAATAAAATAAAATAAATAGTCCAAACTTTTGACTGGTACTGCATACATACGGTGCATTCGGAAAGTATTCAGACCCCTGGACCTTTTCCCCATTTTGTTAGGTTACAGCCTCATTCTAATCTCATTTCCCTCATTAAATCTACACACAATAACCCATAATGACAAAGCAAAAAGTTTGATAATTTCTTAAAACCAAAAAACGGAAATAACCCATTTACACAAGTTGTCACGTTCTGACCTTTATTTCCTTTGTTTTGTCATTATTTAGTATGGTCAGGACGTGAGTTGGGTGGGCAGTCTATGTTTGTTTTTCTATGATTTGGGTATTTCTATGTTTCGGCCTAGTATGGTTCTCAATCAGAGGCAGGTGTCATTAGTTGTCTCTGATTGAGAATCATACTTAGGTAGCCTGAGTGTCACTGTGTGTTTGTGGGTGATTGTTCCTGTCTCTGTGTTTTGCACCAGATAGGACTGTTTTGGGTTTTCTTGTTTTTGTTAGTTTGTTAGTTTGTTCATGTGAAGTGATTTATTAAAACATGAATCAAAATAACCACGCTGCGCTTTGGTCCGCATCTCCGTCAATGGAAGAAATCCCTTACACAAGTATTCAGACCCTAAACTCCATACTTTGTTGAAACACCTTTGGCAGTGATTACAGCCGCAAGTCTTCTTAAGTATGACACTACAAGCTTGGCATACCTGTATTTGGGGAGTTTTTCCCATTCTTCTCTGCAGATCCTCTCAAGCTCTGTCAGGTTGAATGGGGAGCGTTGCTCAACAGCTATTTTCAGGTCTCTCCAGAGATGTTTGATCGGGTTCATGTCCAGGCCCTGGCTGGGCCACTCTAGGACATTCAGAGACTTGATCCGAAACCACTCCTGCATTGTCTTGGCTGTGTGCTTCGGGTCATTGTCCTTTTGGAAGATGAACCTTCGCCTCAGTCTGAGGACCTGAGCGCTTTGGAGCAGGTATTCATCAACCATCTCTCTGTACTTTTATCCATTCACCTTTCCCTTGATCCTGACTAGTCTCCCAGTCCCTGGAGCTGAAAAACATCCCCACAGCATGATGCTGCCACCACCATGCTTCACCGTAGGGATGGTGCCAGGTTTCCTCCAGACGTGATGCTTGGCATACAGGCCAAAGAGTTCAATATTTGTTTCATTAGACCAGAGAATCTTGTTTCTGATGGTCTGAAAGTCTATAGGTGTATTTTGGCAAAGTCCAAGTGGGCAAAACAGAGAACATGGTCTCATGGTTTGGCAAACACCGCTCTATCTCATAGGCGGATTGAGACGCAGCCCATGCAAAAAAACAGATATCTGTAGCTTAAATAGACAGACCGTTTTATTATGTTATTTAGATTGGCTGTTGAAAAAAAATAGAAAGAGAGAGAGGGGAAAGAAGGATGTGGGTTGTTTGTGGCGGTGGAGTGCCCCGCGGCATCCGTGTCCTGAGATGCAGATCTGACACGTCATATGCAACTGTCGAAAATAATAAGCCACTAACACATGCCTGGTTATACATTAAGTCCTGGTGGGATTAAAAAAATATTTAACGAGGCATGTGAGTTAAGAACAAATTCTTAATTACAATGACAGCCTACCCCAGATGACACTGGACCAATTTTGCAACACCCAATCCCAGCCAGATGTGATACAGCCTAGCTTTGAACCAGGGACTGTAGTGACACCTCTTAAACTGAGATGTAGTGTATTAGACCACTGCACCACTCGGTAGCTAAGATATATTTGTTTCTGGCCATTTTGAGCCTGTAATCGAACCCACAAATGCTGATGGACTCAACTAGTCTAAAGAAGGTCAGTTGTTTTCAGCTGTGCTAACATAATTGCAAAAGGGTTTTCTAATGATAAACTTGGATTAGCTAGCACAATGTGCCATTGGAACACAGGATGGTTATTGATAATGGGCCTATGTATTCCATTTAAAATCAGCTGTTTCCAGCTACAATAGTCATTTACAACATTAACAATGTCTACAACTGAAATACTGTACTGTACTGTACCTATTTGGTCTAATTCTTGGTCTAAATCTTGGTCCAATTCTCATCTCTGGAAAGGCTTCAAATTAAGGCCATGTGACATGATTAACCAAAACAAAGGAGCCTAGTCATAAGATTATAAGGTCTAAGACCATGGCAACATATAATGATGTCACTAGCAGCAAGGCCAGCAGTCTTAAGGTAGTTCTGGCTCTGATGGCAAAACAACAGTCAGCAGCAGATCAGCAGTCTGATAGCAGAGCGCTCGCTCTCTCGTGCTCTCTCTCTCTCGCTCTCTCGTGCTCTCTCTCTCTCGCTCTCTCGTTCTCTCGTTCTCTCTTGCTCTCGCCTGGCCAACCAATGCACAGTATGAGCAACACATACAAAGCCCTGTTCAGTGACCCCAACATGTCAGACACTTTTCTGTCTTAGCCTCCACTCCACACAAGCTATTGTGACTTAAGTTTAGCTCTCCTTGTCCCATGATATGACTTTGGAGACATACTGTAACATTGTTCTGAGTTAACAGAAAGGTCTCAACTATTTTGTACAGTCCCGGGCCTGGTTTCACAATAGCAATGGAACTAAAGCTTCCGAGTTGTTTTAACGATGCATCTTTCCTATAATTGCCAAAGATGTCACATGCTTTTCCCGAAACACCACATAGATTTAACCTTCGCTAAGTGTGTCGTTGGAGCATATGCCAATACTGGTAGGATCCATTCAAATCTTACTTTAAGATTAGAATTAGTCCACAATAGTGACAACGGAGAGATATTTTCACCTATGTCTGCAAATATTGAGGCACCTTATTCTAATGTTTACCCTATAATAATGCACTATATCACAGATTACACATCAATAAATATTCTGATGCAAAAATTACAAACAGTATTTTACAAATAGTAAAATAGAACTCAATTGATTGAACATGACTTGATTTCAATATGATTGAAATATATGTAGCCTTTACTGTATTTATATTAATGCAA
The DNA here is from genome assembly GCF_002021735.2 of Oncorhynchus kisutch. NCBI lineage: Eukaryota > Metazoa > Chordata > Actinopteri > Salmoniformes > Salmonidae > Oncorhynchus > Oncorhynchus kisutch. Next base: position 47,336,277 of record NC_034190.2, on the reverse strand, counting down.
GAATCTCTGTTTACATTTGAAGCGTATTTGTATCCTTCGCTGGATTGTAACAACCTTGTATTTGTATTTAACTTTGTTCTGAAGTTATCTGAGACGGATAAACATATTGATTGTGTGTTTCGTAGAGATTTTCAATGCATGAAGTGACGTGAAAGGACAAAAAAAGCATCTAACCACACCCTTAGCTGTTCTAAAAATAGTCTGAGGCAGTTGGTAATCGCTATTAAATGACTATTTGACGATGTTCCCATGAAGGTTCTATCTTAGCTTTAAGATGCTTTTGGGAAACTGGGCCCAGAGTAGTAGGCCATTAGTCGAACTCAAGCCATCCGCAGAGCTAACATTAGTTAGCCATTCTCCAACACTTTTGATCCATAACAAGACCTCTGCCACCTCCAATCCTCTCCTTCCTGTCTCACCCAATACTGGTCCATCATTACCTTAAAGCCCTTAGTCCCTTACATAGCACACAGACAATCCTTCTGCGCTAGGTTTTAGCTTGTTTATTTGTGTGTGTGTGTGTGTGTGTGTGTGTGTGTGTGTGTGTGTGTGTGTGTGTGTGTGTGTGTGTGTGTGTGTGTGTGTGTGTCAGTTAAAGAAAAGGGACTTTACTCAACCCAAGCGTCTGTGCCTTATTGTGCATTATGCCTGATGTTTTAGTAATTTGACCGATTCGTTGTATGGCTTTGTGAGCTGTGTTTTAGTGCTTAACCCAATAGCACTCAGGCAAACATATGATCTCATGTATTTTGATGCCGTTGTGTATATTGAGGTCAACCAAAAGAATGCTAGAAAGTCAGTAATTAGTTGTACTTACAGTTTTACAGTGGAACATATTTATCATTATTTCAGCACAGAAGAGAATCTACAGTATTTGTCTGAGAAAAAAAACTAAAACCGAATAGAACCAACTAGAACTGAATAGAATGCAATAGAAAACCAGGAGGTGAGTGTTTGGATTTATGAATCTTGCAGGTTAATTAAGTGCTCTGCACAATGAAACACTTTGATTGCTGCACAAATCTCTGCAGGCCACGAAACAAATAGTTTTCCCATAGAGCTGCATCCAAATCTCAAAATGTTTCCTCCCTCTCTTTTTGACTGATGTCATTCCTCTCTATCCCGTTCGCTTTTTCTCTCCATCCCTTTGTATATCAGCTTTCTGCCTCTTTCTCTCTGGGTAGCAGATCAGTCTCTCCATGAATTTCCCCCAGCATGTAGAAGAGAAAGGAGGAGATAGAGGAGAGGGGGATGAGGGGGGGAAGTACAGGTTAAAAGGCCCGGGGCCAATAGGGGAGACTGACCACATGATTACCCCTCATCCCCATGGTTATCCATTTGTGGTCAGACCTGTCTGCCTCCTCTCCACTCTAACTCTGGCTCTAAACTGCCTACCTTTAGGCTTCCCCTGCTCAATGGGCTTGTCTCTCTGACCATATCTCGTGAGGGCCAAGCAGTACACATGGTCTTTTATTTGGCTTCCCTTGTGGAAAAATGAATCCTTCATCATCCTTTTTGCATGTATATGTGTGTGTCTCTGTGTGTGTGTGTGTGTGTGTGTTTGTCCATGTGTGTGTGTTTGTTTGAGAGTGAGAGAAATAGAGAGTGTAGAGATTCTCTATCACTCTAATAGTTGATGGCCGGCTCACACCCACTCCTCTTCCCCTGAGGATGCAACGATAGTCTCCCCCACCCTCTTTACGGTCTCTAGCTGGACCATCTCTACATATTTCTGCCATTATTTACAGACCCAATCCCTCGCTCTCCCTCTCCCCTCAGCCACAGCAGTCTGGCAAGTGATAAATCATGTATTAGTGTGAGCTCACTGCAGCACCACAACAGCCTGCTACCTACTCCTTCACACATTTGAATCAAATCAACTGATGTAGACTTGACCATAAAATACTGGCTTACGAGCCCTTCCCAATGATGCAGAGCTTGAAAATGATAATGCAAATAAAAAATTAAACAGTAACACAATGGGAATATAATGATGTGCGGAGTTACAAGGGATTAGAGGTAGATATGTACATGAAGGCAGAATAAAGTGATTAGGCATCAGGATAGATAATAATAAGAGTCAAATTAAAAAAACTGATAGTAGGAGCAGAAAATAATGACTGTTAAAGTGTTTGTGTGTGTGTGTGTGTGTGTGTGTATGTGTGTGTGTAATGTGTGTGTGTTTGTGTTGTGTCGGTATGCGTGTGTGTGTGTGTGTGTGTGTGTGTGTGTTATGTGTGCATGTGTGTATGTAGTGAATGTGTGTGGGTTTTGTGTGGGAGGGTCAATGTAGTGTATGTGAGTGTGTATATATAGTCTAGTGAGTGTGCGTAGGGTCAGTGAAAAATAGATCATTAGCACAACGCTCACACAGGGGAGTAGAGTGATAATGGTCAGTGCTGCTACTGTCCTTGTCCCAACCACCATCACCATTAGGGCACTTTAAATACACCAACCTCCCGCCACAAGTTGTTATGTGAGACATACTTGTATATACAGTATATCATGAGGCTATGAAGACTACCTTTAGGCATATCTCAGTGGTCATAGGGTACTGTACGAGATCGGTCATTCATCCTCCGTCTAGCCAATCTCTCTGTCCATCTACAGTGCATTTGGAAAGAATTACAGGCCACTTCACTTTTTCCACGTTTTGTTACGTTCCAGCCTTATTCTAAAATGGATTTTTTTTTATTCCACTCATCTACACACAATATCCCGTAATGACAAAGTGAAAATAGGTTTCTGGAAATGTTTACAAATGTATAAAAATGTAAACAGAAATACCTTATTTAAAAATGAGTTTGAGTAGCTCGCTTGGAGTTTGCCAAAAGGCATCTAAAGGACTCTCAGACCATGAGAAATAAGATTATCTTGTCTGATGAAACAAAGATTTGGCCTGAATGCCAAGCGTCACGACAGGAGGAAACCTGGCACCATCTCTATGGTGAAGCATGGTGGTGGAAGCATTATGATGTGGGGATGTTTTTCAGCTCCAGGGATGGGGAGACTAGTCAGGATTGAGGGAAAGATGAACGTAACAATGTACAGAGAGATCCATGATGAAAACCGGCTCCAGACTGCTCAATACCTCAGACTGGGGTGAAGGTTCAGCTTCTAACAGGACAAAAACCCATCCCCCGCCCTACACACAAACACATTAAAAACACATCTTAGGAATTTTGCTAGCTAACAGTAGCATATTGTCTACATGACGTAAAAAAAACAGTACTCTTTTAGCGGACTTAGCTTGTTTAACCAATTTGGCTCCACTTGACACCTCCCAGATTACTGTTAGCATGCAAAGACTGTGGCTAAACCAGACATATTTTTCTATAGTTTACATGGAGGTAGCTACAGATGAAGTCGGAAGTTTGCATACACTTAGATTGTAGTTATTAAAACCTGTTTTTCAACCACTCCACACATTTAAGTAGGTTCGGACATCTACTTTGTGCATGACACAAGTAATTTTTCCAACAATTGTTTACAGACAGATTATTTCACTTATAATTCACTGTATCACAATTCCAGTGGGTCAGAAGTTTACATACACAAAGTTGACTGTGACTTTGAACAGCTTGGAAAATTCCAGAAAATTATGTTATGGCTTTAGAAGCTTCTGATAGGCTAATTGACCTCATTTGAGTCAATTGGAGGTGTACCTGAGGATGTATTTCAAGGCCTAACTTTAAACTCAGTGCCTCTTTGCTGGACGTCATTGTAGACATCCACAAGTCTGGTTCATTCTTGGGAGCAATTTCCAAGCGTCTGTACAACGTTCATCTGTACAAACAATAGTATGCAAGTATAAACACCATGGGGCCACGCAGCCGTCATTCCGCTCAGGAAGGAGACGTTCTGTCTCTCCTAGAGATTAACATACTTTTTTGCGAAAAGTGCACATCAATTCCAGAACAACAGACCTTGAAAAGATGCTGGCGGAAACAGGTGTAAAATAATCGATATCCACGGTAAAACGAGTCCTATATCGACATTGTCACGCCCTGAACATAGAGATCCTTTTTATATCTCTTTTGGTTTGGTCAGGGCGTGAGTTGGGTAGGTCTATGTTTTGGCCGGGGAGGGTTCTCAATCAGGGACAGCTGTCTATCGTTGACTCTGATTGAGAACCATACTTAGACTGCCCTTTTTCCCACCTGTGTTTGTGGGAAGTTGTCTTTGTTTAGGGCACATAGCCTTTGTGCTTCACGGTTTGTTTTTGTAGTTTTATTTGTTTTGTTCGGCGTCATTTTGATTAATAAACGAAAATGTACGCTCATCACGCTGCACCTTGGTCCTCTCCTTTCAACAGCCGTGACAGACATAACCTTAAAGGCCGCTCAACAACTGCACATGGGGACAAAGATCGTACTTTTTGGAGAAATGTCCTCTGGTCTGATGAAACAAAAATAGAACTGTTTGGCCATAATGACCATATGGAGGAAAAAGGGACGGCTTGCAAGCCGAAGAACACCATCCCAACCGTGAAGCATGGGGGTGGCAGCATCAAGTTGTGAGGGTGCTTTGCTGCAAGCTGGTGCACTTCACAAAATACATGGCATCATGAGGCAGGAAAATTATGTGGACATATTGAAGCAACATCTCAAGACATCAGTCAGGAAGTTAAAGCTTGGTCGCAAATGGGTCATCCAAATGGACAATGACCCCAAGCATACTTCCAAAGTTGTGGCAAAATGGCTTAAGGGCAACAAAGTCAAGGTATTGGAGTGGCCATCACAAAGCCCTGACCTCAATCCCATAGAGAATTTGTGGGCAGAACCGAAAAGGCGTGTGCGGGCAATCTGACTCAGTTACAACAGCTCTGTCAGGAGGAATGGGCCAACTTATTCTGTGAAGCTTGTGGAAGGCTACCCGAAATGTTTGACCCAGGTTAAACAATTTCAAGGCAATGCTACCAAATACTAATTGAGTGTATGTAAACTTCTGACCCACTGGGAATGTGATGAAAGAAATAAAAGCTGAAATAAATAAATATCTTCTATTATTTTGGCATTTCACATTCTTAAAATGAAGTGGTGATCCTAACTGACCTAAAACTTGGAGTCTTTACTAGGATTAAATGTCAGGAATTGTGAAAAACTGAGATTAAATATATTTGTCTATGTAAACTTCCGACTTCAACTGCACACGCTAGAGTGTCTAACCTGAGTTTGTTAGGCAGTCCTTCCCGGCTTAGTGAGAGAATTGTGTAACAGTGTTAACCTCTTTTTATGTGTGTAGGTTACCAGACCTGTGTTCAAATACCATTTCAAATATCTCAATTACTTTCGCATATGTTCTAATGAAGTATTCAGATATAAGTAATTGAGTATTTTAATGCTAAGGCCTGTACTCTGGAGTGGGATCGAGGTGTAGGGTCCGTCATGGTCTGGGGCAATGTGTCGCAGCATCATCGGACTGAGCTTGTTGTCATTGCAGGCAATCTGTAACACTGTACGTTATAGGGAAGACATCCTCCTCCCTCATGTGGTACCCTTCCTGCAGGCTCATCCTGACATGACCCTCCAGCATGACAATGCCACCAGCAACACTGCTCGTTCTGTGCATGATTTCCTGCAAGACAGGAATGTCAGTGTTCTGCCATGGCCAGTGAAGAGCCCGGATCTTAATCCCATTGAGCACGTCTGGGACCTGTTGGATCGGAGGGTGAGGGCTAGCGCCATTCCCCCCAGAAATGTCCCGGAACTTGCAGCTGCCTTGGTGGAAGAGTGGGTTAACATCTCACAGCAAGAACTGGCAAATCTGGTGTAGTCCAGGCGGAGGAGATGTATTGCAGTACTTAATGCAGCTGGTGGCCACATCAGATACTGACTGTTACTTTTGATTTTGAACCCCTTTGTTCAGGGACACATTATTCCATTTCTGTTAGTCACATGTCTGTGGAACTTGTTCAGTGTATGTCTCAGTTGTTGAATCTTGTTATGTTCATATAAGTATTTACACGTGTTAAGTTTGCTGAAAATAAACACAGTTGACAATGAGAGGACGTTTCTTTTTTTGCTGAGTTTAGTGTGTGTATGTGAGAGAGAGAGTGTTTGTGTGTGCGAGAGTGTGTGTGTATGAGAGTGTGTGTGTGTGTGTCTGTGTCCATTCCTGTCAAAGTGTGAAGCCTGTCCATCTCCTCTCCGGATCCTTTGAGAACGGGTAAAACCAAGAAAATGTAGGATATGCCTCAGAAAATCGCTTCTTCTTTTTCTCCTCTTGTTTCTCATCTCTTTTCTACTCTCTCACCTCATTTGCTTCTGAAGTTCCCTTTCTCTGTGTTCTTTTTCAAATATTTCTTTCAGCAGCTCTCTCACTCACTCACTCACTCACCCACAGGGTAGTGCAGAGCGGTGCAGAGCTGCAGCTTAGTGACAGAGGGAGAGAGTGTGGGTTAAGGCAGTGTGGCTTGTACCAAGTTGACACCCACAGGGGTGACAGCATGTGATAGGATAAGGTTGAGCCGTGCTTTTTACATAATATGGAGGAATGTTCCAGGGTTAGTGTGTGAAAATATAAGCATTTTGTGTGTGAAAAAAGTCTGTATGTTTCTAAGAGACAATTGTGGGGGGAAAAAAATTGAAGGTTGTGTATCTAACAAAGTATAGATAAGGAAAATATTGTAGTGAAGGAAAATTGGAAATGGACCTAAAAAATGCTTTCCTGTTGTTAAAACCAAAAAGACACTTTCTACCAATAAGTGCTTTATATTATCCTCATATTTGGTTTACACCTCTGTTCATGTCCTCATATTTGGTTTACACCCCTGTTCATGTCCTCATATTTGGTTTACACCTCTGTTCATGTCCTTTTACTTATTTTTCCTGTTCTGACAGTGAATGACAGGACAGGACTGGATGGGCAGAACTCAGCGGTCACCAGCTCTGACCTTCTAACCCAATACATTCTGCATCTCTGCACACTGCCCATTCCTCCAGAAATATACATCATTCCTGTAGCCTTTTTGCGAACAGGGACTCCCAGGGACTCGGTGCAGTTTGCGGCTGACATTGTTTCCTACAGTATATTTAGCAACAAAACACAAAGAGGATTTCACTTCATTAGAAAAAAGGCCCTCATGCTGGAAACAAACATCATTCTGTTGTCATCCAGAGTCACATTTATTTTTCAAGCTATAGCACACAATATTTTACATACAGAAGGTTTTTAAAGGACCAAAGAGTTTGGTCTGCTTCGTTTTTTCATTTTTGACATGGAAAAAATATTGCGATATTGGTATCATCACAGCACTACTATTATTGGGATTGATCAGGCAACCCTGGGAGCCAGAGCTTGGGGCTTACGCCCATTCGACGCCACTGTCCACAACGCCCTAGCAAAACCCAAGCCTACTTGATGGTAATAGTGCTCACCGTTGCATTTAGTGGCCGGATTTGAAGGCATTTCCCAACGTCCTGGGTACCTGGACAGACGTCAGATTTTGAAGTGGATCTTGAGCAACCTGGCTCAGCGCAAAGCAGAAGTGGGCATGATGTAAGGGTCCAATGCTGTGCATAATATCCAATGTATGTCTTTTAAACAGCATGTGTCTTACTGTAAGTGGTCTGCTCCATTGTATGGTAATTGTGAGTTTGACTGCTGCACCTTAGACAATTGAAATAAAGAGTTGCACAAACGAAATAAAGAGTTACACACACACACACACACACACACACACACACACACACACACACACACACACACACGGTCACTTGGGGAGTTGATAATAAGTTGAGCCTGAGGGGTTCTGACAGGCCCTCACTCCTCTCTCTGTAATAAGGGGCTACTAACAGCAAATTACATCACACATGTGCAGCTGGAAATTACGAGGCAGCTCTACAGTGAACCGCCAACACTTAAAAATTCCTCTCACTGTGTAGCGCACTGTGTATAATCCTAATTATACGGGGGAATAGGGCTATGATGTATGACACAGTCTCATCTTTACTGTGATGTCTGTTCTGGGGATTGTATTCTCCCAGCTGCCTACTCACACATCATCTAACAGACTAGAGTACCTTCTACTGGGATAACATACTGTATGTCTGATAAGACAAGGACAGTAGGGGAAGAGAGTGAGAAGAGGGGGAGGGATACTGACATGGGGGAAGAAGAGATGAAGCGATAGAGAATCCGGAGCGAGGGGGAAATGACAGTGGCAAAATGAATTGCAGAGGAGACAGTGGGGTGATAGAGTGTTTTTAATCAGATGTAGTAATCTCCTTTACAACAGCCACAGATGAAGCTGGTGGAACTGAGAAATCACCAGAGGGAGTCCTACCAAGACAGGTCCACACCATGATTAACTAGAGTCATTACAAGGTTAGAAAGAGTCACAGGGAGAGTTACAGAAATACTGTACCAATATAAGCTAAGGAGATGAGAGGTTGGTCAACACTGAATTAAACTGGTTTACATTACAATGGCATCCGAAAAGGAACCAGTCAGTTTGCAGTTGTGATACACAGAGACTGTACCAGCAACCACAATGTCACATTGACACTATTGGAATCCTTGTACTCACTTTACAACCTTACAGATTGCCTTAGCTTTTGGCAGTTTTTGCTGGTGTATATTGGCACCTAGTGGTGGGCATTTTGTATTACACATCAGAAACAATTCTACATTTACATTTGAGTCATTCAGCAGATGCTCTTATCCAGATCGACTTACAGGAGCAATTAGTGTTAAGTGCCTTGCTCAAGGGCACATCGCAGATTTTTCACCTAGTTTATTCGGGAATTTGATCCAGCAACCTTTTGGTTATGCTCTTAAGTGCTAGGCTACCTGCTACCTGCTGATAATTCTCAAGCTAGGCCTGCATATTCACAAACAAAAACACATTCCTGAGAATATCAACCGGTATTACTTTGTAAGTATTAATAAATTGATAGAATTTGAAAAATGTTTCAAAATAATATATATATATTTTTTTACTGCACCAGAATCAAAATGCATGCTCCACACACTATTGTGTGTGTGTGCTTGTTGGGCTCTATCAGTGCTGGCTTCCTGTATGAAACTGTGGAGTTGTCTCAATGTGCTGCAACATAATCTCAGATGTGGCTTGTGAGTCATGTTGTGGTAAACACACACATTTGAGTCATTTAGCAGACGCTCTTATCCAGAGTAACTTATAGGAGCAATTAGACTTAAGTGGCTTGCTCAAGGGCATATCAACAGATTTTTCACCTAATCGGCTCTGGGATTCGAACCAGCGGGGATTGCTGGCTTAATGATCTTAACCGCTAGGCTTCCTACCACTACATAAATACAGGGGACTTCAGTAATACATCAGACAACACAAGCCTGCTGACAGCTGTTTTTCAAGTACTGCAGAAGTTCTGGTTTTATTGCATGACTTTTGAGAGTCAATATACAGTGCCAATCAAACGTTTGGACACACCTATTCACTCAAGGGATTATCTTCATTTGGACTATTTTCTACATTGTAGAAAAATAGTGAATCCATCAAAACTATGAAATAACACATGTGGAATCATGTAGTAAGGGCTTTTTGACCAAGGAGAGTGATAGAGTGCTGCATCAGATGACCTGGCCTCCACAATCACCTGACCTCAACTGGGATGAGTTGGACCGCAGGGAAAAGCAGCCAACAAGTGCTCAGCATATGTGTGAACTCCTTCAAGACTGTTGGAAAACCATTCCTCATGGAGCTGGTTTAGAGAATGCCAAGAGTGTGCAAGCTATCATCATGGCAAAGGGTAACTACTTTGAAGAATCTAAAATATATTTAGATTTGTTCAACACTTTTTTGGTTACTCCATGATTCCTTGTGTTATTTGATAGTTTTTATGTCTTCACTGTTATTCTACAATGTAGAAAAAGTATAAATAAAGAAAAACCTTTGAATGAGTAGGTGTGTCCAAACTTTTGACTGGTACTGTATATATATTTCTTCTCTTTCTCTTTAAAAATCCAATTTAAAAAATGTTTCTTGATGTTACCACGGTAACAGACATCTGTTCATTCCTGTCTGCTAGGTCTGTGAGGACTGTGAGGTGAGAGCAGCTCTAGCTGTCTTTGTTTCTATAGAGGGCTCTTACAGCTCTGTAGAAGGTGATAATTAGCTGTTGTGTTGCTGGAAGGTCGAGAGGATTGTGCTTGCTGAATGGTGAAAAGACACTGCACATTCCTCACCTTCCCTACTGTGGGAGTGAGAAAGAAGTGAGAGAGAAAAATGCAGAGAGAGTTATTCCTTGTCCTTTTATATGTTGGCTAAAGACTACCTGTAAGTAAAGCCTGTCACGTCACGTGAAACTGGTTGAACATCCCTTTGACACTTTCTCCAAGGAAACCATAGCTTGGTCTGACATCAAATTAACCAAAGCAAGTCAGATTTGTGTCTGTCTGTGCACTTCTGTGAGCATCTGGGCTTCTGTGTGATCACAATCTTCTCTGTCGTGGCTAGTGAGATCTGGTGAGACCACTGTGTTAGGTGTGATGGATCTGTGTTCAGGTCTCCAGTGTTTTCTAATATATATCTGTAGGGTTATGTCTCTGCAGGGTTGACTTATTGCATTGTGGTCGTATGAGATCTGGGGCAGTATGTATCATGCATCTCAGAGTACTAGTGCTGATCTAGGATCAGGTCACACCTGTCCATGTGACCTAAAAGGCCAAACTGATCCTAAATCAGCTCTGCTACTCTGACAAGCTTTATTTTTAAGGGCCCTGGTTAGGTTGTCTCTGTTAACTAGGTGTTGTGACGGGGATGGTGATATTTGGCAAGGCGGGCAGTGTCCTGTGTCTAAATGAGGGTCGGTGAGTCATTGAGAGAGTGCAAGCTGTTGAGGCCGGCTGACTAACAGTATCAGTTTGACTCTGCTTGTCGAACAGGGCATAGTCGAACGACCTTCATATTCTTCTGTGGAAGATATCAGTCACAAACACACACTGTCTCTGTCTCTGTCTCTCATTCTTACCCTGCCTCGTACTTTCTCTTTGTCTCACTATATCTATCTCATGTGTGTGAGGGTTTAATTCAGTGAAATTAGAGGGCATTCTGAGTCACATTTACTCACAATGAGCACAGTGAGTGAAATTAGTCCTTGGAAATTGTGATAAACAGTAGTGGTATGGAGTCAAAGCACCCATTGTAGTAGAATAAACGCAGTAGGAGAACATATTTGCCAAAAACCATGTTGAAATTGTCAATGGAAGGCATAACAATAGGATGATTCTTATTGTGTAGAACTGTAGATTTCTGTGTGACTATTCTTTGCTAAGAATCGTATATGATTAAAGAGGGAAATGTTGTAATGTGCTCTGATCTTTCAGTCAGAAAATAAGTTGTGTCATGTCTGCATTACTGAAGAAAGTACAAGAAGAATTGGAACACAGTATTCACACACTGTATTTGTTCATGTGTGTACAGTCTGTGTACTTTATGTGTTTGTATACACCACCGGTCAATAGTTTTAGAACACCTACTCATTCAAGGGTTTTTCATAATTTTTTACTATTTTCTACATTGTAGAATAATAGTGAAGACATTAAAACTACGAAATAACACATATGGAATCATGTCCAAAAAAATTGTTAAACAAATCAAAATGTATTTTTTATTTGAGATTCTTCAAGTGGCCATCCTTTGCGTTGATGACAGCTTTGCACACTCTTGGCATTCTCTCAACCAGCTTCATGAGGTAGTCACCTGGAATGCATTTCAATTAACAGGTGTGCCTTGTTAAAAGTTAATTTGTGGAATTTCTTTCCTTCTTAATGCATTTGAGCCAATCAGTTGTGTTGTAACATGGTAGGGGTGGTATACAGAAGATAGTCCTATTTGGTAAAAGTCCATATTATGGCAAGAACTCAAATAAGCTCAAATAAGCAAAGAGAAATGACAATCCAACATTACTTTAAGACATGAAGGTCAGTCAATCCATAAAATTTCAAGAACTTTGAACGTTTCTTCAAGTGCAGTTGCAAAAACCATCAAGCACTATGATGAAACTGGCTCTCATGAGGACCGCCACAGGAATGTATGACCCAGAGTTACTTCTACTGCAGAGGACACGTTCATTAGAGTTACCAGCCTCAGAAGTTGCAGCCCGAATAAATGCCCAACAGAGTTCAAGCAACAGACACAACACAACATCAACTGTTATTATTTATTTATTTATTTATTTAACCTTTATTTAACCAGGTAGGCAAGTTGAGAACAAGTTCTCATTTACAATTGCGACCTGGCCAAGATAAAGCAAAGCAGTTCGACACATACAACAACACAGAGTTACACATGGAGTAAAACAAACATACAGTCAATAATATAGTAGAAAAACAAGTCTATATACAATGTGAGCAAATGAGGTGAGATAAGGGAGGTAAAGGCAAAAAAAAGGCCATGGTGGTGAAGTAAATACAATATGGCAAGTGAAACACTGGGATGGTAGATTTGCAGTGGAAGAATGTGCAAGGTACAGATAGAAATAATGGGGTGCAAAGGAGCAAAATAAATAAATAAATACAGTAGGGGGCGAGGTAGTTGTTTGGGCTAAATTATAGATGGGCTATGTACAGGTTCAGTAATCTGTGAGCTGCTCTGACAGCTGGTGCTTAAAGCTAGTGAGGGATATAAGTGTTTCCAGTTTCAGAGATTTTTGTAGTTTGCGCCAGTCATTGGCAGCAGAGAACTGGAAGAAGAGGCGGCCAAAGGAAGAATTGGTTTTGGGGGTGACCAGAGAGATATACCTGCTGGAGCGCGTGCTACAGGTGGGGGCTGCTATGGTGACCAGCGAGCTGAGATAAGAGGGGACTTTACCTAGCAGGGTCTTGTAGATGACCTGGAGCCAGTGGGTTTGGCGACGAGTATGAAGCGAGGGCCAGCCAACGAGAGCGTACAGGTCGCAGTGGAGGGTAGTATATGGGTCTTTGGTGACAAAATGGATGGCACTGTGATAGACTGCATACAATTTATTGACTAGGGTATTGGAGGCTATGACATCGCCAAAGTCGAGGATCTGTAGGATGGTCAGTTTTACAAGGGTATGTTTGACAGCATAAGTGAAGGTTGCTTTGTTGCGAAATAGGAAGCCAATTCTAGATTTAACTTTGGATTGGAGATGTTCAGAGGAGACTGTGTGAATCAGGCCTTCATGCTCAAATTGCTGCAAAGAAACCAATACTAAAGGACACCAATAAGAAGAAGATACTTGCTTGGGCGAAGAAACACGAGCAATGGACATGAGACCGGTGGAAATGTGTCATTTGGTCTGGAGTCCAAAATGTAGATTTTTGATTCCAACTGCCATGTCTTTGTGAGAAGCATTGTGGGTGAACAGATGATCTCCGCATGTGTATTTCCCACTGTGAAGCATGGAGGAGGAGGTGTGATGGTGTGGGGGTGCTTTGCTGGTGACACTGTCTGTGATTTATTTAGAATACAAGGCACACTTAACCAGCCTGGCTACCACATCATTCTGCAACAATACGCCATCCCATCCCATTTTAGTGGGACTATCATTTGTTTTTCAACAGGATAATGACCCAACACACCTTCAGGCTGTGTAAGGGCTATTTTACAAAGAAGGAGAGAGATGGAGTGCTGCATCAGATTACCTGGCCTCCACAATCCCCCGACCTCAGCCAAATTGAGATGGTTTGGGATGAGTCAGACCGCAGAGTGAAGGAAAAGCAGCCAACAAATGCTTAGAATATGTGGGAACTCCTTCAAGGCGGTTGGAAAAGCATTCTAGACGAAGATCGTTGAGAGTGTGTTATGTGTTATTTCATAGGTTTGATGCCTTCACTATTATTCCACAATGTAGAAAATAGTAAAAATAAATAAAAACTCTTGACTGAGTAGGTGTTCTAAAACCTTTGACCAGTAGTGTAGGTGCATGTGTGCAGTGTAAGAGTGTGTGCTTGTACAGTACCTTCAGAATGTATTCATACCCCTTGACTTATTCCACATGTTGTTGTGTTACAGCCTAAAAACAAAAGTGATTAAATAAATAAAAAGTCTCACCCACCCAACTACACGCAATTTCTTATGACCACAAAGTTGAAACATGTTTTTAGACATGTTAATTAATTTACATTAATTGAAAATGATTTTGTCTGTGATTAGCGCTATTCTGTTTATTTTTATCCTGAATAACTCCCTAGCCCTTGCCGATGTCAAGCATACCCATAACACATAACCCCCCCCACCAACATTCCGCTGAAAAGGCAGTGCAGGAAATTCAAAAATATTTTGGGGAAATATTTAACTTCCACACATTAACAAGTCCAATACAGCAAATGAAAGATAAACATCTTGTTAATCTACCCTTCATGTCCAATTTTTTTTTATGTTTTACAGCGAAAACACAACATATATTTATGTTAGATCACCACCAAATCCAAAAAAACACACTGCCATTTTTCCCAGCCAAAGATAGAGTCACAAAAGCAGAAAAAGAGATACAATTAATCACTAACCTTTGATAATCTTCATCAGATGACACTCATAGGACATCATGTTACACAATACATTTATGTTTTGTTCGATAATATGCATATTTATATCCACAAATCTCGGTTTACATTGGCGCCATGTTCAGAAATCCCTCATCATAAACTTTGATGAAAGATACATGTTTTACATATAATTAAAGATACACTTGTTCTTAATGCAACCGCTGTGTCCGATTTTATTTTAAAGCATACCATGCAATAATCTGAGACGCGCTCAGAAATACACAACATTTCTCCGCCATGTTGGAGTCAACAGAAATACGAAATTACATCATAAATATTCCCTTACCTTTGATGATCTTTCATCAGAATGCAGTGCCAGGAATCCTAGTTCCGCAATAAATCGTTGTTTTGTTCGATAATGTCCATTACTAGTGTCCAATTAGCTACTTTTGCTAGCACGTTTAGTTCACATGTCCAAAAGCTGGCGCCGGTCCAGGCGAACTCGGACGAAAACTTAAAAAAGTTATATTCCAGGTCGAATAAACTGGTCAAACTAAGTAGAGAATCAATCTTCAGGATGTTATTATCATATATATCCAATAACGTTCCAACCGGAGCATTCGTTTTTGTCTACTGAGTAATGGAACGCATGGCGATATCATGAGAAATGCGCCTGACCAGGTTCTGGCATTCTGCCAAACCACTGACTCAAATAGCTGCCTTCCGGTCCCATATCACACTAGAGGCTTCAGTCCACGTTCTACTGACTGTTGACATCTAGTGGAAGGCGTAGGAAGTGCGAACAGATCCATGTCTTACTGGGATGTGAATAGGCGATGAGTTGAAAATCAACCAGCCCCAGAATTTCCACTTCCTGTTTGGAAGTTTGCCTGCCATATGAGTTCTGTTATACTCACAGAGTATTCAAGCAGTTTTAGAAACTTCAGAGTGTTTGCTATCCAATAGTAACAATAACATGCATATATTAGCATCTGGGACAGCGTAGGAGGCAGTTCACTATGGGCACGCAATTCATCCAAAGTGAAAATGCTGCCCCCTATCCCTAAAATGTTTTAAACTCTGTAACTGTTTTAAAGTCACCATTGGCCTCATGGTGAAGTTTCCTTTCTCTCCATGCTCAAATGGATATTGAATGTCTGCTTTTTTGTCATCTACCAATAGGTTCCCTTCTTTGCAAGGCTTTGGAAAACCTCCCTGGTCTTTGTGGTTGCAATCTGCTTAAATTTCAATGCTAATTCATACAGAGATGAGGTAGTCATTCAAAAATCACATTACAGTTTTTTCCTACTGCTTACACACGTTTTCAAAACTGTCTCCTTTTTTTCAAAACTCTACGCACAATTCCCAAAACTGCACACACAAAATGCAAAATGCCTCACATCTCCTTCAAAATGTAACACTTCATTCAAAATGCCATAAACACATGTCAGAATGAAGCATTTGCATCAAATGGCAAACACTGCTTTCATAATAGTACATTTTTGGATATACCATGTAAACACTGTTGTTCTAAATCTAAAGCTCTTTGGTCTTTCATAGGCTTATATCTACATTTCAATACAATGTTCTACAGTGAAAGTAATCTGCTGAGAGGGATAACAAGTACACTGTAAACACCAATGCAATGTAGAAACAGAAAATATTTATTCGGCCAAACATTACTGTTGTATACAGTAGCATACAACAAAACCATAAACATATGTAAACCAAAAGTATATTCTTTAGAATACAGTAAAGAACACAATTGTGTCGGTGGGGTCCCGGGGGGACAGTCCAGGAATTGTTAGGGGGGGGCAGTCACCAGTGCTAAGCTACCCTTCATCTCTTCTCCGGCCTGGGTCTGGCCACAATACTTTGTCCACATCACAAGATACACTTTCTCTTGCCAAACATCGAGGGAAGTATCTCCTAGCGTGGCGTATCCAACCTTGGACAGAGGCAACCTCTATGTCCCCACATGCGTCCTCCATTGCCTGGAAAAGCGGCATGCAGGCATAGGGTTGGCGATCATACACTTTCCAGTGCCAGGCTGAGAAGAATTCCTCTATGGGATTTAGAAAAGGTGAATATGGAGTTAGGTACAAAACTACAAATTGTGGATGGGTGGCAAACCGGTTTTGGACCAGAACAGCTCGGTGAAAACTAACATTGTCCCATAAAACCACAAATCTAGCAGGCTCCTGATCTGGATCAGGGACAGGCATTGTGTAAATTGCATCCAGAAAAGTGAGCATATGGCCGGTGTTGTACGGACCCAGTGTGGCATTGTGATGGAGGACCCCGTTTTGAGTGATGGCAGCACACATAGTTATATTACCCCCACGCTGTCCGGGGACATTGGTAAATGCCCTCTGTCCTATTACATTTCTTCCGCGGCGCCTGGTTTTGGTGAGGTTGAAGCCAACCTCATCCACATAAATAAATTCATGGTGAATTACATGGGCATCCAGCTCCAATACTCTCTGTAACAGACAAAAGGATATACAGATGAGTAAATATGGTCTGAAGTACTGGAAGTAGTGTTGCATACATACCTCTACAAAGTCATGTCGCATATTCTTGACTCTGTCAGAGTTTCTCTCAAATGGCACCTTGTAAAGTTGTTTCATCGTCACTCGGTGCCGTTGGAGGATGTGTTGTATGGTCGACAGGCTTACAGCATTGATGTTGTTAAATATGGTGTCATTCTTCAATATATGCACTCTTATCTCTCGAATCCTAATTGTTATATCCTTCCTGTTTGGCCCTGTCCGGGGGTATCATTACATGGGGCCACAGTGTCTCCTGACCCCTCCTGTCTCAGCCTCCAGTATTTATGCTGCAGTAGTTTATGTGTCGGGGGGCTAGGGTCAGTTTGTTATACCTGGAGTACTTCTCCTGTCCTATTCGGTGTCCTGTGTGAATTTAAGTGTGCTCTCTCTAATTCTCTCTTTCTCTCTTTCTTTCTCTCGGAGGACCTGAGCCCTAAGACCATGCCTCAGGACTACCTGACATGATGACTCCTTGCTGTCCCCAGTCCACCTGGCCGTGCTGCTGCTCCAGTTTCAACTGTTCTGCCTTATTATTATTCGACCATGCTGGTCATTTATGAACATTTGAACATCTTGGCCATGTTCTGTAATAATCTCCACCCGGCACAGCCAGAAGAGGACTGGCCACCCCACATAGCCTGGTTCCTCTCTAGGTATCTTCCTAGTTTTTGGCCTTTCTAGGGAGTTTTTCCTAGCCAGCGTGCTTCTACACCTGCATTGCTTGCTGTTTGGGGTTTTAGGCTGGGTTTCTGTACAGCACTTTGAGATATCAGCTGATGTACGAAGGGCTATATAAATACATTTGATTTGATTGCATTGTTGGCCAAAACCATATTTATAATTGCAGTCTCTTGTACATCTGTAAACAAGCGTCCTCGTCCTCCATGATGTCTTTGCCTTTCCACTCTGTACAGAATTCAAACACAGTATGTGTTCAGCATAGGAACTGTAAACATTGTACAAAATAATCTAGTACAGCATGATAACCAACCTCATTCATTCAATGCCGTGCAGTAAATGGATGGCTTAGAGTTACAAATGTGTATGCAATACTATGCAGTCATACGTATTTTACAGTACATTACTGTAATGCTAAAATAGTCATTATATAGTTGCATACCTGTTCTCATTTCTGAAGGTTCGAATTATTGACGCCACTGTAAATCGACTCAAGTTGGGCTGGACTCTCAGTCCAGCCTCTCTCATGGTCAAACCGTGGTTGATCACATGATCAACAAGTGTTGCCCTAATCTCATCAGAGATGGCTCTCCTTCCTTCTCTTCTTTGCCCTCGTCCTCTTTTTCATCTTCCTCTCCCTCCTACTCCTCTTGCTCTCTGTCCATTGTTGGCATCCATTGTTCAAAACAGGTAATCTGACCTATGACCTATTTATAGGCCTATACTACAGAAAAGCAGTGATTGGTTAGTGATCAGTTAAGCTATTAGTGTTTGCACACGTTTGCACATGTGAGGAGTGTGTGTGGTGAATAAGTGTAGCATTTTGATTGGTTGTGTTTGGAAAAGGAAAGCAAGTCCCTTCCTGTTCGATTTTTGTGTTTTAGGTAGAGAATTGTGTGTAGTGTTTTGAAAAAAGTGTTTTATGCAATTGACAACTGAGTCAAAGGCTGAGAAATAGCTTATGGTTTTGGATATTTGGTGTGTAGTTATGCACTTTAAGTGAGAGGTTTCAAAAATCAGGTGACATGAAAAGATTTTGTGTGTAAGCAGTTGGAAAAAACTGTAAACACTATTATTGCACACAGATTGAGTCCATGCAATTTATTATGTCACTTGTTAAGCACGTTTTTACTCCTGAACTTATTTAGGCTGTCGTTTATTCTATCAACATAATTCCACTCTGACGTTATGGGGTATTGTGTGTAGACCGGTGACACAAAATCTCAATTGAATAGATTTTGTATTCAGGCTGTAACACAATAAAATGTGGGGAAAGTAAAAGGGGGTGAATGCTTCCTGAAGGAATTGTGTGTACATTTGTGTGTTTGAATATGAAATGGTGTATGAGTGTACTGTATGTGTGTGTATGCGCGTGTGTGTGTGTATGCGCGTGTGTGTGTGTGTGTGTGTGTGTGTGTGTGTGTGTATGCGTGCAAGTCACGCACCAAGTATTTCCCACTGGGTTTTCAGTTCTGATGCCCATCTCTCTCATCCTCTCTCTCCACTCACTGCTCTCTTCTCCACTAGTAAACCCGCTGAACTCAACAGCAGCAGCAGGCATGTTCTCTATTATTCCTCTCTCTCTCTCACCCTCCCCCCATCTCTCCCTCCAACCTCTATCTCTCTCTCTCTCTGCCCCCGCAGCTTTAGACTTATTCAGACTCAGACTTGACATTGGATATTAGATTCAGAAATAAAGTGTGTGTGTGTGTGTTTTTTTGAGGGAGAAAGAGAAAGAGATGAAGGGAAACAGAGGTAGAATGGATTAGATAGATACACACAAAGAGAGAGAGCGAGAGCGAGAGAGAGAGAGAGAGAGAGAGCACGAGAGAGAGAGAGCGCGAGAGAAAGAAAATGTTATTGTGTGAATGTTTGCTGACATTGTCAGACATGCTGTATTGGATTGATTCGGGTGCGTCTCTAGGTCTCTGGAGGTGCACTCGCCGTGGGTTCAGCAGAAATGGGATATTTACGGTTTTCAGGGATATATTATGTTCAACATAACTTAGGTTTTACCCTGAAAAACGGTTGTGAGGGCTCCACTCAATAGAAATTGTTCCGTAACTATATGTATATTTTAAGATTACCCTGGACAAAAAATATGTCAAGGAAGAATTGAGCAGTCATCGGTGCATTTCTGGGAGCAATAACAATAACCACCATCATCATCCCCACCAAAATTGTGCTAATCATGTACACATGCAACAATGGAAGCAAGCACAAACACACAAGCACGCTCACATTCTCACAAGCACGCTCACAATCTCGCACACACACACACACAAAGGCAAACAAACAGAATGACAGGCAATCCATCAACAGCCAGTGAGATGATCAGCTGCTGTGTCATTATACAGTGACTCACCATATTGGTCCTTAATCGCCAGGCTGTCAGACAAGTGTGGTGGGGAGTGGTGGCTATTTTGCTGGTGTGTGTGTGTGTGAGTGTGTCTATGTCTGTGTGCATGTGCCTGCCTACGTGTGTGTGTGCCCGCGTGTGTTTGCTACAATTTTTTTGAAATTTTAGCCGATTTATTGAAAATGAAATACAGAAATGTCTAATTTACATAAGCATTCATACCACTGAGTCAATACCTTGTAGAAGCACCTTTGGCAGTGATTACAGCTGTGAGTCTTTCTGAGTAACATTTGCCCATTATTCTTTTCCAAATCTTCAAGCTCTGTTAAATTGGTTGTTGATCATTTGCTCGACAACCATTTTTAAGTCTTGCCACATATTTTCAAGTAGATTTAAGTTTTTTTAAATAACTCGGCCACTCCAGAACATTCACTATATTCTTGGTAAACAACTGCAGTGTAGATTTGGACTTGTGTTTTAGGTTATTGTCCTGCTGAAAGGTGAATTAATCTCCCAGTACCTGGTGGTGTAATGAACCCGATGGGAGACCGAGAGCTGGTTTCAAGCGCAGGGAGCTGCAGGTGTTCATTTGTAAAGGCCCACCGGAAGAGGCAGGTAGCTGGGTCCAGGGGCAGACAGAAGGTCATACACAGGGGGTCCAAAAAGGCAACAGTACAGGCAGGGAAAAGACTAGTAACGTCACCTGGGAGATCAGGCAATAGGTTGATAACAGGAAATCCAATAGGCTAAAGTACAGGCAGGGAATAGGCAAAAGGCATCATTAGTGAGGCAGGCCAAAACTATCATACACGGTATGATGACATTACAGGAAACCCATCACTCCAACTAGCCATGTGTTACAAACCAAGCAATACCTCACAATGATGGCATGCAAAGAACTGAACTAAATAGTGTGTGATAATGACATACAGGTGTGTGAACAGGTGATCAGAATTCAGTTGATTGGGATCCTGAGAGTGAGCTGCGTTCAGGGGATCTAAGTGTTTGAGAGTGTGAGCTGGAAAGTGAGCTGCGTTCAGGGGATCTACGTGTTTGAGAGTGTGAGCTGGAAAGTGAGCTGCGTTCAGGGGATCTACGTGTTTGAGAGTGGGAGCTGGAAAGTGAGCTGGAAAGTGAGCTGCGTTCAGGGGATCTACGTGTTTGAGAGTGGGAGTTGGAAGCAGACATTACAGATGGGAAGCAGATGGAACCAGGTTTTCCTCTATGATTTTGGCTGTGCTTAGTTCCATTACGTAAATTTTTATCCTGAAAAACACCCCAGTCCTTAACTCCCCAGTATCATTGTGGTGATACCATCCAAAGTGCAATTAATAACTTCACCGTGCTCAGTGGGATATTCAATGTCAGATATGATTTATTTTACCCATCTAACATAGTAAAAATGGTGCTGATAGACATAGCCTCTATGTTTCTGGCTCCTAAGCAACTTTACAGTATTTTTTGTTGTTTGCATTATTGCATACAGCAGGGAAGGACTTTTGGATATAAGAGCGGTGGTAATTCAACAGCATTTCAACCAGGGATATGACTTTTCTGAATTGGATCCTTTGTTCGTACCCCCCAAGGTATTAAACTTATCCAAGAGGCTGCTCCAAGACGCCTGCAGAGAAGAGCTATTTGGAGTGGACATTTAGTCCGACTCAGGAGGCCTGCACACCATCTACCACTTCCGGATATATTACTTGCTAATGTTCAGTCCCTGGACAATAAAGTCGACAATCTCAGGGCAAGGTAAGCTGGGGACAACGAACACAATTGCATTTCATCGATAGCAATTTGAATGCGAAGAGATACCGTGACGAGATCCTGAGGCCCATTGTCGTGCCATTCATCCATCGCTATCACCTCCTGTTTCAGGATGATAATGCACTGCCCCATGTCACAATGATCTGTACACAATTCCTGGAAGGTGAAAATGTCCCAATTATTCCATGGCCTGCATACTCACCAGACATGTCACCCATTGAGCATGTTTGGGATGCTCGGAATCGACATGTATGACAATATGTTCCAGTTCCAGCCAATATCCGGCCACTTCGCACACCTTATTGAAGAGGAGTGGGACAACATTCCACAGGCCACAATCAACAGCCTGATCAACCTTATGTGAAGGAAATGTGTCGCGCTGCACTGGTGTTCACAGTAGACACTGACTGGTTTTCTGATACCCCTACCATTCTTTTAAGGTGTCTGTGACCTGTGATGCATATCTGTATTCCCAGTCATGTGAAATCCATAGATTAGGGTCCAACAAATGTATTTAAATGGACTAATTTCCTTTTATGAACTACAAATCAGTAACATCTTTGAAATTGTTGCATGTTGCATTTCAATTTGTGTTCAGTGTAGAAATATACGTTGCTGTCCCTGGGGCAGCATAACCGTCAAGCCCTGTTTTTTTATATTTTTACATTCAATTGGCTTATTCAAATTAACATTTCAATAAACCAAATGTTAGCTCGCTTGGTTTTATATTTTACACCTAGCTAGCTAGCGAACTTTATTTATTCATTTAGCATGAGTAGCTAAGAGGTTGCTAAATGCTTAGCTCAATAGCTTGCTCTGATTAGTTAAGCATGTTGCTTTCGGTTACTGGCCCAACGCTCTAACCACTAGGCTACCTGCCACCCCTATCTGTTAAACACCGCCCATTGACCTTTTAGAAACCAATTTGTGCTGCCGTAAACCAATCAGATTCTTTCTTCCCTTTCTTCCCAAGTTGACACTTTATGTCAACTTGCCTTCTGCGAAGGAAGGGGCGGTGATCAGCTGTTACTTTACGTAACTTTACCCCAAGAGGAGTAACGTCATCTATGGTCCCCCGGCTCTAAACCGCCTCGCTTGCACTTCTCCGCGGCGTTGTGGAGCTGAAACATGCTATTAATAAGTATGGTGCCTGTGCGAGAGAGAGTGAGTGTGTATTCGTGTGTGTGTGTGTGTGTGTGTGCGTGTGTGTGTGTGCGTGCGTGCGTGCGTGCGTGCGTGCGTGCGTGCGTGTGTGTGTGTGTGTGTGTGTGTGTGTGTGTGTGTGTGCAAACGTGTGTGTAGAGCACAGCTTGAAAGTCCATTGAGAAGATCAGAGGTGTTAAAGCCTAAAAGGTTTGGTTGTTTTTGTTGTTTTTTCCTCAATAGAATTCCACAGTAGTGTGCTATGACTGAGTGTGTATGAGTGTGTGTGTGCAATGTTCATACTGTATAACAAATACCGGCACCATTAAGGTAGGCCAAAGGTAATAATGTTACTATAGGGTGACTAGGGTTTAAAACTGCTGTAAAGTTATAGAGTTCACCTGCACTAAGGGGACATTCATTGCCCTTGTCAGATGCACTCTTCATAAAGAGTGCACCATCTCGAACTCCGTACAGTGAATATCTGCTCTCTGCCCTGCCTCCTAACTAAATATTAATCAAAGCAATATAACATACAGTATAACGTAGCAATATGATGGGCTTCCATGTGAGTACTGTAAATCTGTCTCGTCTTCCTAATAATGCTGTTAAAGAGGGAGACATGGGTTTTGGTCCGTTATGTTTTTTCACAAGGCGATTCCATCCACGTAATCTGCCTGGTAGTCTCCCTCCCTTGGTGGCACATGGTGGGTGATGCCCGCACCCCAAAGCCTGGGTGATGCCCGCACCATGAGGCCTGGGTGATATCCGCACCACAGATAGTCACAGATAGCACGGATAAACTACTAATCGGTTTTCAAACTAGCGGAGAGTAAAAAGTGTCTCATTCATTATTCACAGGCAGCAAATTAAGTTGGTACTGTGGGAACGCTCAATTATAAATGAGAGAGAGGGCAGGCAGAGAGAAGGGGGGGGGGTGAGAGAGAGACAGTGGGTGGAGAAAGAAAGAAAGAAAGAAAGAAAGAAAGAAAGAAAGAAAGAAAGAAAGAAAGAAAGAAAGAAAGAAAGAAAGAAAGAGAGGGGGGAGTGTCTGTGAGACCGATTGAGAAAGAGGGAGAAGAGAAGGAGAGGGGAGGGTGAGAAAGAAAGAGAGAGAGAAAGGGGGAAGATGGAGGAGGATGAGGCGATGTGACAGGGAGAACCCACCCGGTGCGCAGCAGTGTTTTAGCATGTCAGTGAATATTACAGCAGCATTTAAAGAACAGTGATCACACACACACACACACACACACACACACACACACACACACACACACACACACACACACACACACACACACAGGCCCACACACACACACACACAGGCCCACACACAAACACAGGCCCACACACACACACACACAGGCCCACACACACACACAGGCCCACACACACACACACAGGCCCACACACACACACACACACACACACACACTGGCCCACACACACACACACACACACTGGCCCACACACACACACAGGCCCACACACACACACAGGCCCACACACACACACACACACACACACTGGCCCCCACACACACACACACTGGCCCACACACTGGCCCACACACACACACACACACTGGCCCACACACACACACACACACACACACACAGGCCCACACACACACACAGGCACACACAGAAACACACACACACACACACACACACACACTGGCCCACACACACACAGGCCCACACAAACACACAGGCACACACAGAAACAACATGCACTGAGCCAAGGGAAACCAGCACAGCGTTAAACACGCCTTTAATATTGCTCTTATACAGCCACATTCATGCACCACAATTCTTCTCTCTACACAAAAATCGACTGTACACACATGCACGTACTTACGCACACAAGCACACATTACTCTATATGAGTTTTTCCTCTTAGACAGAAATAGCTTGAAATAAACCAGGAGATGGTTATAACATGATGGCTGACATTTTGATAGTTTAGATTAATTCCTTTAGACTTAGTAATATTATACAATATTACAATTTTAAAAACCGCCGACTGGGTTCATTTTGACTACATTCATGTTTTTGATCATAGCCCAAACATGAATTCAATTCATAAAATTTTTCATGACTTTTTCAATCAACTTGTCACTTAATAAATCTCAACAATAAGTCCTTTGGGGTCGTTTTGACCCCAGCCAAAAACACCTAATGCTGTTTAGAGTATTTTGATAGATAGGACCTATATTTTAATCTATAGTTTCTATGGAAACATAATAACAAGTTATCCATATGTGACGCCTGTCGTCGGAAGGAGTGGACCAAAGCGCAGTTTGAAAAGTGTTCATGATTTATTTTATTATAAAAAAATAAAAAACGAAAGCGAACAGTTCTGTCAGGTAACAGAGACTAAACAGAAAATAATTTACCCACAAACACAGGTGGAAAAAAGGCTATCTACATATGATTCCCAATCAGAGACAACGATAGACAGCTGCCTCTGATTGGGAACCACACTCGGCCAAAACAAAGAAATAGACAACATAGAATGCCCACCCCAAATCACACCCTGACCTAACCAAATGGAGAAACAAAACGGCCTAATGAGTGGCGCTGCCACAACACGTCCTCGCTGGATACCCACTCTAGCTCGGTGAGTGTGGAGAGCTGGCACAGGACGCACTGGGCTATGACGGCGCACTGGAGGCATAGTGCGTAGAGCCAGTGCAGGATATGCTGGGCCGTGGAGGCGCACTGGAGGTCTGGAGCACAGAGCTGGCACAACGCGTCCTGGCTGAATCCCCCCTGTAGCATGGCAAGTGCGGGGAGCTGGAACAGGCTGCACTGGGCTGTGCTGGCGAACTGGGGATACCGTGCGTAGAGCTGGCGCAGGATATCCTGGACCGAAGAGACGCACCGGAGACCAGGAGCGCTGAGCCAGCACAATCCGTCCTGGCTGAATGCCCACTCTAGCATGGCAACTGCGAGGAGCTGGAACAGAGCGCACTGGGCTATGAATGCGTACTGGAAACACCGTGAGCATCACTGCATGACACGGTGCCTGACCAGTCACACACTCCCCACGGTAAGCATGGGGAGTTGGCTCAGGTCTAAACCCTACCTCCGCCAATCTCCCCGTGTGCCCCTCCCCAAACATTTTGGGGGGGCTGCCTCTCGTGCTTCCGTCGTTGCCTTGACTCCTCGTATTGTCGCGGTTTCTCTTTTGCTACCTCCGCCTGCTTCCATGGCAGGGTCTTGTCCCCTGCCATTACCTCCTCCCAGGTCCAGGATATCCTCTACTCCCTTTTCTCTCGGGCCCAGGATCCCTTCTCCTCCTGGCCATGCTGCTTGGTCCTATTTTGGTGGGTAGTTCTGTGACGCCTGTCGTCAGAAGGAGTGGACCAAAGCACAGCGTGAAAAGTGTTCATGATTTATTTTATTATGAAAAAAACACTTGAACAAAGTAACAAAACGAAAGCAAACAGTTCTGTCAGGTAACAGAGACTAAACAGAAAATAATTACCCACAAACACAGGTGGAAAAAAGGCTGCCTAAGTTTGATTCCCAATCAGAGACAACGATAGAAAGCTGCCTCTGATTGGGAACCATACTCGGGCCAAAACAAAGAAATAGACAACATAGAATGCCCACCCCAAATTACACCCTGACCTAACCAAATAGAGAAACAAAACGGCTCTCTAAGGTCAGGGCGTGACAGTGGAGGAGGACCTGTGTCAGTGATTCTGACCAGATGGGGAGCTATATGTCTGCAGATGATCTTTCTATGCCTAAAATGGTACTTTTCTATGCCACTTATCGGATGACTGTAAACAAAACCAAAATTACCTTATTTTTGTGCATATAAAAATCTGCCAATGGTATAAATACTTGAAAGAGATGAAATGCAGAACTCAAATAGGCTCTGAATCTACACAGAAAGCCGTATTGGTGTGTATTCTCTGAAAATTAGTGTAGGGCGAATCTAAAAAAGTATATATTTTAACCCAGGTTTCTCTGGAGACATAATATGAAGTTATATATCCTTAGAGGATGGAGGGGAACCTGTTGGAGTGATCTTGACCTGATAGACAGTTCTCCGGCAAAGATAGTACACCTTATGTACTCAAATATGGCTATTATATATGTTTTTACATTTTTAGTTATTTAGCATAACTGGTTATAACTACGTATGAGCATGTACAAAATCAAAATTACTTTAAATATATGCGTTGTTGCAGTCAAATCAGCTCATTAAAGTCTGTCAGTGGTATACATACTTGTTAGAACTGTAATACAGAAACTAGCTACCCTCTGTAAGTACGCATAGTCTTTCTTAATTTAACTTGGCAAGTCAGTTAAGAACAAATGTTTATTTACAATGACGGCCTACCACAGCCAAACCCAGACTAATTGTGCGCCACCCTATGGGACTCCCAATCACCGCTGGTAATTGTCTCCTAGGATCACTTTTTTAAGTAAATTGAATCACTTTCAGTAAAATTAAGTATATTTTAAATGTTTAGTGTACTTCCCCTTCAGGATCTGAAGCAAGGATATGCATACTCGTGATACCATTTGAAAGGAAACACTTTGAAGGTTGATGCAGGAGAATATAACACATTAGATCTGGTAAAAGATAATACAAAGAAAAAACATGACTTTTTTTTACCATCCTCTTTGAAATGCAAGAGAAAGGCCACAGTGTATTATTCCAGCCCAGAAGCAATATAGATTTTGGCCACTAGATGGCAGCAATATATGTGCAAAGTTTTAGACTGATCCAATGAACGATTGTATATCTATTCAAAATGTTGTGTCAAGAGTGCCCAAATGTGCCTAAGGGGAACTCCACCCCCCATTCAGCTGAAAAGGTGGCGCAGGGAATTCAAAAATATTCTTTAGAAATATTTAACTTTCACACATTAACAAGTCCAATACCTTAAATGAAAGATAAACATCTTGTTCATCTACGCATCATGTACGATTTTAAAAATGTTTTACAGCGAAAACACAACATATATTTATGTTAGACCACCACCAAATCAAAGGGAAAACGCAGCCATTTATTCCAGCTAAAGATAGAGTCACAAAAGCAGGATTAGAGATAAAATGAATCACTAACCTTTTGAAAATCTTCAGCAGATGACACTCATATGACATGTTACACAATACATTTACGTTTTGTTCGATAATATGCATATTTATATCCACAAATCTCGGTTTATATTGACGCCATGTTCAGAACTGCCTCCAAAATATCCGAAGGAATTATAGATAGCTACGCCAGATAACAGAAATACTCATCATAAACTTTGACTAAAGATACATGTTCTACATATAATTAAAGATACACTGGTTCTTAATGCAACCGCTGTGTCAGTTTTTTTTAAACGCTACGGAAAAAGCCTACCATGCAATAATCTGAAACAGCGCTGAGACGTAAAAGTATTTCTCCGCCATGTTGGAATCAACAGAAATACGAAATTACATCATAAATATTCCCTTACCTTTGATGAACTTTCATCAGAATGTAGTGCAAGGAGTCCTAGTTCCACAATAAATCATTGTTTTGTTCCATAATGTCCAATTAGCTGCATTTGCTACCACTTTCAGCTCACGTGCCCAAAAACTGACTGCTGGTCCAGGACAACTCGCACGAAAACTTCAAAAAGATATATTCCAGGTCGAATAAACTGGTCAAACTAAGTAGAGAATCAATCTTCGGGATGTTATTTTCATATATATCCAATAACGTTCCAACCGGATCATACGTTTTCAGCTGCAGCCAAATGGAACGGCTGTGGCACCCACAGAGAAATGCGCCACAGGAAAATGGCATTCTGTCGGGACAGTGACTATTTCCCCTCCCATTCGGTCAAAGTTCACAGCAAAAGCTCCATTCCACTTTCTACTGAATGAGGACATCTAGTGGAAGGCATATGAAGTGCTACCAGATCCATATCTTGTTGGGAAAGGAGGGGGCGATGACGTCAAAGTTGACCCACATTCTGAATTTCACTTCTTGTTTGGAAGATTGCCTGCCCTATGAGTTCTGTTATAGACATAATTCAAACAGTTTTAGAAACTTCAGAGTGTTTTCTATCCAATAGTAATAATAATATGCATATGTTAGCAATCTAGGACAGAGTAGGATGCAGTTCACTATGGGCACGCAATTCATCCAAAGTGAAAATACTGCCCCCTATCCTCAACAAGTTAAGAGACCAATGTTTGTTAAAAACCTCTTTGGTCTAGGTGGGACGCTAGCATACCACCACGACAACATCCGGTGAAATTGCAGTGCGCGAAATTCAAAATACAAATATCTTACACCGTTTAAAAGCTTAACTTCTTGTTAATCCAACCGTGTTGTCAGATTTCAAAAAGGCTTTACGGCGAAAGCATACCATGCGATTATCCGAGGACAGCGCCCCACACCAAAATACTTTTCCATACCAGCACAGGCGTCACAAAATCCCAAGTAGGGATAAAAATAAATCACTTACCTTTGAAGATCTTCCTCTGTTTGCAATCCCAAGGGTCCCAGCAAATGGTTGTTTTGTTCGATAAAGTCCTTCTTTGTATTCCAAAAATATCAGTTCATTTAGCGCGCTTGATTCAGTAATCCACTCGTTAAACATGCATATAAACAAATCCAGAAAGTTACCAGTACAGTTCGTCCAAACAAGTCAAACAATGTTTCTAATTAATCCTCAGGTGCTCTAATATTTAAATAAATTATCAAATTTAAGACGGCGAATAGTATGTTCAATAGGGAAGATAAATAACGAAAAGCGCGCACCTCATTCACCACTTTTCTAATGAGAGACACCTTGGAAAAACTACAACTACTCGTTCTTTTTTCAGAAAACAAGCCTGAAACCCTTTCTAGTGGAAGCCATAGGAACTGCAATCTGGGAGGAATTATTTTGAATATCCCATAGGCTAGCATTGATATGGCCTGTGACCACAAAACAAAAAAAATCTGGATGGATTTTCCTCGCGTTTTCGCCTGCCATATCAGTCCTGTTATACTCAAAGACATTATTTTAACAGTTTTCGAAACTTCAGAGTGTTTTCTATCCAATGCTTCAAATTATATGCATATCCTAGCTCCTTTGCCTGAGTAACAGGCAGTTTACATTGGGCACATCAGTCATCCAGAATTCAGGATGCTGCGAATTACTTCTGGTTCACCGTGGTTCACCTTTGTAATCTTGGTGTTTACGCTTTACTAGTTCTCAAACACAGTCATACTGAAACTGGGTATGATCTTCTAACTGATGTTGATCTCCTAATCAGCCTAGTAATCAGTGGGTTTTCAGAGTGCTCTGAAACCAGAATACACTTCTCCACATTCAGCATTTTCACAGAAATGTCACACACACAACATTTCAGGACAGAGCAGACACATAAACTCAGAAAACAAAGAAATGTCTTCACACTGTCATTTGCGTTTATTTTCAGCAAACTTAACATGTGTAAATATTTGTATGAACATAACAAGATTCAACAACTGAGACATAAACTGAACAAGTTCCACAGACATGTGACTAACAGAAATGTAATAATGTGTCCCTGAACAAAGGGGGGTTCAAAATCAAAAGTACCAGTCAGTATCTGGTGTAGCCACCAGCTACATTAAGTACTGCAGTGCATCTCCTCCTCATGGACTGCACCAGATTTGCCAGTTCTTGCTGTGAGATGTTACCCCACTCTTCCACCAAGGCACCTGCAAGTTCCTGGAAATTTCTGGGGGGAATGGCCATAGCCCTCATCCTCCGATCCAACAGGTCCCAGACATGCTGAATGGGTTTGAGATCTGGGCTCTTCGATGGCCATGACAGAACACTGACATTCCTGTCGTGCAGGAAATCACGCACAGAACGAGCAGTATGGCTGATGGCATTGTTATGCTGGAGGGTCATGTCAGGATGACAACAAGCTCAGTCCGATGATGCTGTGACACACCGCCCCAGACCATGACAGACCCTCCACCTCCAAATCAATCCCGCTCCAGAGTACAGCTCTCGGTGTAACACTCATTCCTTCGACGATATACACAAATCCGATTGTCACCCCTGGTGAAACAAAACCGTCACTCGTCAGTGAAACGCACTTTCACAGTACAGACATGGCAATTTATTGCCCTCCTCATGCCTCCTTGCAGCATGCCTAAGGCACGTTTACGCAGATGAGCAGGGATCCTGGGCATCTTTCCTTTGGTGTTTTTCAGAGTCAGTAGAAAGGCCTCTTAGTGTCCTAATTTTTCATAACTATGACCTTAATTGCCTACCGTCTGTAGGCTAAGCTGTTAGTGTCTTAACGACTCTTCCACAGGTCCATGTTCAGTAATTGTTTATGGTTCATTGAACAATCATGGGAAACAGTGTTTAAACCTTTTACAATGAAGATCTGTGAAGTTATTTGGGTTTTTAAAAATGATCTTTGAAAAACAGGGTCCTGAATAAGGGACGCTTCTTTTTTTGCCGAGTTTAAAAGAATATTGCTGAATATGAACGAAAACAAGCTCCCAAATGTATGCATGCACACACACACACACACACTGTATCAAAGAGCAGAGTGAATGAATCATAGGTGCAGGAAACTTTGTGGTGAGGAGGAAGTGTATCTATTTTTCCCTCTTGCTCTCTCACTCTGGCAGTGCAGCGTGGGGATTTCTCAAGCCTCACTCATTCAGTGAGTGCCCCACAAACACAGATATTCAGAGATAAAGACACGCTCTCTCTCCCTCCAGGGTTGCATTTATTTGAATGGGCTGTGTATCCTGCATTAAAAAAAACATTGCAGTGCCTGCGTGTGATAATGATCATCTATCTCTTCTCTGTAACCTCTGTACCAGTCTGCTTGTAGCAAATGCAGCCAGGTCACCTGTGCTACAAGTCAGTATTAGACGGCTATGCATGTCTGAAGCCATCCGGAGATGGCATGGAAGCCGACCACTAGGGGCAACAGAGAGCGCTGTTACCTTCAAGTCTGTTTCAATTTTGCTAGGGTGTTGTGGAAGGGGATGACAGACTGGCATAAGCATCTAAATCTGGGATGTAAGGTTGCATGTTAGAATCAAGTGATAGAAAGTTATTTTTGAGATTTTGTTTTTAACCATTTAACCTTTCAGAGTTAATGCTAACCGTAAGATTTGACGTTAATGCCTAAACTTAACCCGAACCTTAAAATTCAGAGTTACTTCCTAACCCTAACCTTAAAATTCAGAGTTCATTCCTAAATGTTACCTTGGAAACTTGTTATGGCTGCAATCCCGCTAACGGGATCGATATGACAACTACCAGTGAAAATTGAGGGCGCCAAATTCAAACCACAGAAATCTCATAATTACAATTCCTAAAACATACATGTGTCTTATATCATTTTAAAGCTATTCTCGTTGTTAATCCCACCAAAGTGTCCGATTTCAAATAGGCTTTTCAGCGAAAGCACTACAAACGATTATGTTAGGTCTCAAACCACAATAAGCACAGCCATTTTCCAGCTAAATATAGCATTCACAAAAAGCAGAAATAGAGATAAAATGAATCACTAACCTTGAATTATCTTCATCAGATGACACTCATAGGACTTCATGTTACACAATACATGCATGTTTTGTTTGATAAAGTTAATATTTATATAAAAAAATCTGAGTTTACATTGGCGTATTCGATTCACTAGTTCCAAAAACATCAAGTGATTTTGCATAGCCACATCGTTTCAACAGAAATACTCATCATAAATGTAGATGATAAAACAAGTTATACACATGGAATTATAGATATACCTCTCCTTAATGCAACCGCTATGTCAGATTTAAAAAAATGTTTACGGAAAAAGCAACCCATGCAATAATCTGAGACGGAGCTCAGAACAGTAGCCAAATTAGCAGCCATGTTGGAGTCAACAGAAACCAGAAAATACATGATAAATGTTTCCTTACCTTTGATGAACTTCATCAGAATGCAGTCGTAGGAATCCCAGGTCCTCAATAAATGCTTGATTTGTTCGGAAATGTCAGTTATTTATGTCCAATTAGCTACTTTGGTTAGAGCGTTTGGTAAACAATTCCAAAGTCACAAATCGCGTCCACTATAACGTGACAAAATGTCCAAAAGTTCTGTAACAGTCAGTAGAAACATGTCAAACGATGTACTGAATCAATCTTTAGAATGTTGTTTACATATATCTTGAATAACATTCCAACCGGAGAATTAGAATGACTTCAGATGAGCGATGGATCGCAGGTCCTTCTTCCGTGAACGCACCTGGTGAAAGCATGGTCAACCCATGGCAGTGGTGACTATTTCCTGTCTCATTCGACCCCCCCTTCACATTTGAGTAATCAGACAAAGTTCTATTGACTGTTGACATCTAGTGGAAGGCATAGCAAGTGAAAATTCATCCATATCTCGCTGTAATTTCAATGAGAGCTTGGTTGAAAATCTGCCACCCCCAGAAAAAATACAAACAGGAAGTGTAATATCTCAGGCCTGCAATATGAGTTCTGTTATACTCACAGACATAATTCAAACAGTTTTAGAAACTTCAGAGTGTTTTCTATCCAATACTACTAATAATATGCATATATTAGCAACTGAGACTGAGGAGCTGGCCGTTTACAATGGGCACCTTTTCATCCAAGATCTCAATACTGCCCCTGCAGCCATAAAAAGTTAAACATTTCCAAATTTTAGGTTTAGAGCAACATAGAAAAATTATGTTTCAGAAACACGGTCAAACGTCTAATTCTGACATGAGACTGTGAGAGCTTTTGGTACTGTGTCAAATATGTTGAATTCTGTGGCAGTACGTTGGCCCCAAATGTATTGTTTCAGAACTCAAACATGTGGCAAAAACACCTCTACTTCCCCACCCTCTGGTATACGGGACAGCCCCCCCACCCCACATATACACGCACACGCGCACCGACAGACAGACACACACACACACACAAATACACACACCACAGGGGCTGTTTGATGTGTTGCACATATAACAACTGAAACAAACACATTATATTGACACACATCGCACTCTCTATCTCTGTACCAGTACTATGTCTAATGTATTGTAGTTAACGAAAGTTCAATCAGGAAGGATGTTCCGAATGCATTTAACTTCATCCAGTAAGCATAAGCAACATCATTCCCTTTATTTCTTATTGTACAGGCATATTACCGTACAGGCAAATGTATCATCAGCAGCGTAGTGTCTTGTTTCTTCTTCTCTTAGCCATGTGAGGAATTTCAATCACCTATGTACCCCATAGCCTACGAGCACAGCACAATAATCCACATACCTCACACTTGATGTTTAACCTGTGGGCTCACTCTTGCAATTATCCCCTTCCTCTCTCTCAACTGATGGGCGTAAATCTGGTGTGGTATTTATGTGTCAACTTACACTCTTTTTCTCAGTTGCTGTTTTTCAACACCAGTCTTCAAAAACTATGCTGCCATCATATCATCTGGCTCCGAGGATCATCCCTCGGAGACGAGGCCATTCCCCAAACGTTTTAGGAGACGAGGCCATTCCCCAAACGTTTTAGGAGACGAAGCCATTCCCCAAACGTTTTAGGAGACGAGGCCATTCCCCAAACGTTTTAGGAGACGAGGCCATTCCCCAAACGTTTTAATAAAATGTATTATTGTATTCCGTTGCTGTTGTTCATTCAGTTAAGCCTGTAGTCGATTGAAATATGTTTACTTCTGTGACAGTGCGTTGGCACCAAATGTGTTGTTTCAGAACTCCAACATGTGGCATCAACATCTCCACCTCCCCACCTTCTGGCATACTGGGACCATCACACACACACACACACACACACACACACATATACACACACACACACACACACACACACACACACACACACACACACACACACACACACACACACACACACACACACACACACACACACACACACACACACACACACACACCACGGGTGCTGTTCCAGGGCATGCTGCACACATTCAATAACAACCGAAACACAACAAATGCATTGATTGAATGTTGTTCAATATTTTTTGTTTTTCTGCACTCAGTTTGTAAAATTATATCGACATTTTCATCTCTCTCTCGCTCTCTCTCTGTGTGATTGAGTGTGTTTGTTGGTGTGTGTGAGTGTGTGGGCAGGGAGGCTGTTTGATGTGAGTCAGACCTAAACCAGGCTGGTTTCTCTCACATGTGTGTGGGACGTATCCAGATGGCCCAGCAGGCCCGAACAAATGTCACTGTGATAACGAGATGACAAGGGCTGTGAAAACACAGGTAGGATTAACACGCACACACACGCACGCACGCAAATGCACGCATGCACAACCACACACAACACTGCAGTCACAGATGACTACACACCAAATGAACAGGGATGCCAGGTACAGAGAGTAGAGTAGCAATGATGCTGCATTTGATTGAGGTTTGGTGTGCTGAGGCTTGGCCGTGTCAGCAGACAGATCACTCAAGATTGACTTTCGAAATTGGATGTCTGTCCATCCCCTGAGAACTTCGGGAAAGGCCTTCAATACCGGCCACTAGAGGCAACAGTGAGTACTATTAGGTAATCCCATGACTCCGGATCCAAAAATCTTGTGTTCAATCCAAGTGGGAGAATTTAATTTGTATTTTTATACCCTATCCCAAACCTTTAACCCTTAACTTACCTTGAAAGCCTAGACTTCATGTTTTAACCCTATCCAAAGTCTTAATCTCTAACTTTGAAATATGACGTTTCTCCAAACGCAACGGCGCTGAGAGTCAACCCAGGGTGTCAAAAACATTTAGAAATGTCACGTTTGGAGCAACTTTGAAATTAGACTTTTTGAAATAAGCTTCAGAATTTGAAGTCAAATTGGAAAAACCGTGAGCTCTTGTTGATGTCAGAATGTGACTGATAGCCTCCTTCATAACAGCTTTCACTGACACATCATGACCAGAAGAGAATAAAGCTAGTTGGGCAGTGTCCGGGTGAAGATGCCCTTCAGCACAGATCTAGGATCCCTCCCCTAATCTTAGGAGGGAAAACTAAGGCTATGATTCAATGAAATCAAGCGCTAACCCACATTGGCATACATCCTCATAGCGGATGATTTTGGTGGAGTTGGAGGTGTGTGTGCTGACAAATAGGTGAGCAGCTGATCTTGTGTGTCACAAACCACACCCTTCCTTATAATCCCAACCGCGTTAGAAGTACAAAACATCTGTAGAACGGGTGCTCATTTGGATGGGAGGATTTATATCGGTCTAATCGAGGTGTAGACAATGTAATATCATGCAGTCGGGTGTTTGAACTTGTAACGCGGCCACATTAACTTCTGGCTGCGTAGGAGTTATAAAAACGTTGTGGTTTGGTTGCATCCAATGTCAAGCCAGGAGCCAGCCGCTTGTGGACTTGTGGATTTGACAGCTCTAACACAGTTCGACCACAGATAGAACAATAAGGCAGATATTTCACCAGATGTATAAATGTTAAGCATTCGCTTGGCGTTTCCACTCACTACCAAATATGCTAGTGAGAGGAAGCCCAGTGGCCGGCAGCAGGAGAAGATGGAAGGAGATGGATTTTGGCCGACATTCTGCACATTTTCTGTTCCCAAAAGTAAACTCTGTTATGACCAGTTTTGTAGACTTTAACAATTGCCAAAGTTGTAAAAAAAATGGCGTTGTTTAGAAGGAGTGCGAAGGTGAATTTCCCTAATGGAAATATGCATATATACAACGGGCTACTAGGATCTCGCTAGCTTGTGC
Source organism: Oncorhynchus kisutch (assembly GCF_002021735.2). Classification (NCBI taxonomy): domain Eukaryota; kingdom Metazoa; phylum Chordata; class Actinopteri; order Salmoniformes; family Salmonidae; genus Oncorhynchus; species Oncorhynchus kisutch. Next base: position 47,299,612 of record NC_034190.2, on the reverse strand, counting down.
TCTGCCCATTTATGACTAATTTGTTCCCATTGGAAATGACAGGTTATGGTTTATCTTGGTTATACAAATCTTTGGTTCGGCCTCTGACGCTGCCAAAACCTCTGCTATGCAGGTGTTGGCTAGCACAGATCTGATCTAGCCGTAAACTGACCTTACAGATGTAGCAGCTTCATTTGATCACTCTTTTGTTTCTGAGAATTTTCCTGCACAACAGGGAAGGCAAACATGTTGTGTATTCAAAGTTTAAAAAGGCTTCTAAGTGTGTAATTTCCACCTGAAATTGTCAGACTTGATTTGCCGTAAAGAAAAAGGGATCCACCCCTACAAAAAAAAATCCTATTAATTATAATTCCTGTTTCCTGCTGCTGCAGTAATATTGTCCTGCTGTAGCAAACTGGCTCAGATTAAGATGCAACTTCGATTCAAACAGTCCCCAGAGTTCACCAGAGGTCATCACTAGGGGCCGGGTATCCCTGAGACAGCTGTTGCCATAGAAACACCCGTTCTGGGATCTTACAGTGACACCTCTCTCTCTCCTCGCCAGACTCTCAGGAGTTACATGGAGTGTGAATGCTGCAGTGAGAACGTATTTATTTCATTTCCTTACTAGTCACAAGGGCAGCCTGTCAACTCTTGCTCTCTTTCACTTTTTCTCTATCCCTCTCTCTTTCTCCCCCTCTCCTCCTCTCTCTCTCTCTCTCTCTCTCGCTCTCTCTCTCTTTCTCTCTACATAAAAAAAACTCTCACACACCATCTCTTCTGCAAACATAATCTCTCACACTGTTTCTCTCATACATTCACAAACGTGGTGTATTCCTCCTTCCTCTCTTTCCAAAACAGTAGACACAGTCTCAGTTACTCTGAGCACACAATGAACTATACATGCACACACACACCAGTTTGTCCCTGTGTCTGTGTGCGTAAGGGTCTGGGTGCTACCAATGACCTGACAAAGATACCTGCCCTCACACTCCTCTTTTAGCAGAGCCCGCATGATGGACCTGTTAGTCTGACAGACACGTGTACGGCCCATGTCAACATGCTGTGTGAACAAGCATTCATTGGTTAATACCACCGTGTGCATGTCTGTCTGTGTGTGTGTGTGTGTGTGTGTGTGTGTGTGTGTGTGTGTGTGTGTGTGTGTGTGTGTGTGTGTGTGTGTGTGTGTGTGTGTGTGTGTGTGTGTGTGTGTGTGTGTGTGTGTGTGTGTGTGTGTGTGTGTGTGTGTAAAGCAGTGTCCAGTGCTGGCTCCAAATTTCCTCTGAGGTGATCTGTTATAGTGACAGGGCTGCAGTATTTTTAGATAGAGAGAAAGGACAGATAGTAAAACAAGAAATACAGACAGACAGACAGACAGACAGAGAAAGAAAGAGAGAGAGAGGAGAGAGAAATAAAGAGAGAGAGAGGAGAGAGAGAGGAGAGAGGGAGAGAGAGAGGAGAGAGGGAGAGAGAGAGGAGAGAGAGAGAGAGAGAGGAGAGAGAGAGAGGAGAGAGGGAGAGAGAGAGGAGAGAGGGAGAGAGAGAGGAGAGAGGGAGAGAGAGAGGAGAGAGAGAGAGGAGAGAGGGAGAGAGAGAGGAGAGAGGGAGAGAGAGAGGAGAGAGGGAGAGAGAGAGGAGAGAGAAATAAAGAGAGAGAGAGGAGAGAGAAATAAAGAGAGAGAGAGGAGAGAGGGAGAGAGAGAGGAGAGAGAAATAAAGAGAGAGAGAGAGAAATAGAGAGAGAGAGAGAGAGAGAGAAATAGAGAGAGAGAGAGAGAGAGAGAGAGAGAGAGAGAGAGAGAGAGAGAGAGAGAAAACAAAATCGAGAAAAAGGGAGACAAATACAAAGAGAAAGAGGGGAGGGGTTGGCATCTGGGCATGACTGGATTAGTGCTCCACCTTTTTTATTGGATGAAATACAGTGAGTTGCTTCATACAACGGTACATAGGGCTGAGCTCATGTTCATTTTGGAGGAAAGAATTGAAGAGATGTGTTACGGTTTTCTTGCGGTGAAGGAGAGGTGGACCAAAATGCAGCGTGGTGTCTATTCATGGTTCTTTAATAAAGACTCTACACATGAACAAACTAACAAAACAATAAACATGAGAAAACCTATACAGCCTATCTGGTGAAGACAGAGACAGGAACAATCACCCACCAAACACTCAAAGAATAAGGCATATAAATATATATTTGGTTCCCAATCAGAGACAACGATAAACACCTGCCTCTGATTGAGAACCACTTCAGGCAACCATAGACTTTTCTAGAAAACCCCACTATACCACAATCCCAATACCTACAAAAAAAACAAGACTAAACACACCACATAATAAACCCATGTCACACCCTGGCCTGACCAAAATAATAAAGAAAACACAAAATACTAAGACCAGGGCGTGACAAGATGTAAGCACACACAAACACAAACACACAGGCAGACACACACACAAACAAACAAACACACACACAGACAGACACGCACAAGCGTGTAAACACACACGCACCCACGCACGCACGCGCACACACGATCATTCCTCAAAGTCTACCTTGGACAATTCAACAATTGCAGCCTTTATAAACAGAGGGCAGGAGACAGAACAATAAAACAGACTCAAACAAATAGTAGAAGGGGAAGGAGACAGAAAGAGAACAGAGTGAAAGAGAAATGCGTGTGTGGAGAGAATGAGTGAGAGTGATATTCGGTGACCGAGAGACAGAAAGAGAGAGATGGATGGATGCATGAATCTGGTCAGGCTGTCCTGCCGGCAGCTGATTGGGTGACATTGGCTGAAGCCTCAAAGTGAATGGAGAAAAGATTTGTGTGTCTGTAACAATCCTCTCTTTTAGCACAATGTGCTCCTCTCTCTCTGGGCCTGTTCCCTGAGTCAGCATCCAGCTCCAGTTTCTCTGCTGCTGCCGGCCCGGCTCTGCCGGCAGGACAATAATAGGATATCACTGTGTGTCTGTGCTTGTGTGTTCCGCATGTGCCCAAGTATGGGTATGAGGGTTTTATGTGGGTATTCTGTGTGTCTGTGTGTCTGTGTGTCTGTGTGTCTGTGAGTCTGTGTGTGTGTGTTCGCACCCACATACGTACATACCTGGATATACATTTGTGCGTGCATTTGCAAAGACAACTTCAGTTGCACTTTGCATCTGCGCGGTCAGGTCACTCCAACATCTCGTGCAATACGATATTTTTGACTTTAAGAGCAAGCCGGGATATTTCGGTCCGCTTTCAGTGAATCTATGATTCTACCATGACACTGTTAAAGACACAGAACTCCCTGAAATCCCCTAAGACGCTGTCAGAAGAATCCATGTTATTTAGATGGATGCTATGGTTTTCCCTTGATAGATTTGCATAGTACAAAAATAGGCTGAAGAGGTATGGAGTCAAACAGGAAAGGACACTTTAGCAGAGGAGTAACTGACACGGGGTGAGTCACTTTCACACATGCGCACACACACACAAACTCCTGCATGCACAAACACACACACACACACACACACACACACACACACACACACACACACACACACACACACACACACACACACACACACACACACACACACACACACACACACACACACACACACACACACACACACACACACACACACACAGACAGACAGACAGACACTCACATACAAAACATATACACACACAAAGGCACACTTGCGAAATAATTATTTCATGGGCCTTGTCATCGCAGAGTGTGGGTAAGAGCCACAGGGATTTCTGCAACTTGGTTGGCCTTCTGTCTGTCGGTCCATCTGTCTGTGTCCTGATTGGTTCAGCATCTGTCTAAATTTTAGAAATATTTCCACTCCAGGACTTAACTCCATTCGGTAGTCTATGATCCGTATTGTCAGGCAGGCCATTCATTCTGTGATTCTGCAGGGTGCGCAGTTTCTTTCAGACCCTTGATTTTAGGTCAACTGCATCAAATTACATCCAGAAAGCCCCCAGCTCCCCCCTCTCTCTGTGTCTGTGTCAGAGTTGCCTTGTCAGGATGTGTGAGTGTGTGTGTGTGTTCCTGGCTTGTCCTCCTGTAGCCAGATCACAGAGGACATACTGCCAGGGCCTTCTCCATCCCGCAGTGGCTGTTTATACGTCTGTCCTACCCACATCGATCCCTTCCTGGACAGTCAAAGTGAAAGTGTGTGTGTGTGTGTGTGTGTGTGTGTGTGTGTGTGTGTGTGTGTGTGTGTGCGTCAGAGAGAAGACAAACAGAGACCGAAGGTTACGTAGGTCGATATAACTTTGCTGTGATATACTTTGTTGTGTGATGTACTGCACACTAGGTGGTATATTCTATCAGTAGATCATGGTCCTTGAGTCTCAACAGAGAATATGAGAGAGAGAGAGAGAGAGAGAGAGAGAGAGAGAGAGAGAGAGAGAGAGAGAGAGAGAGAGAGAGAGAGAGAGAGAGAGAGAGAGAGAGAGAGAGGTAAAAGAAAGAAACGAGAGGGGGAAATGATACTGCAGGGTTGTGTTGTGCCCGATGCTCACATAAGCAACAACACACACAACATGTGACTTCTCACCATGTGCCAGTCACACTCTTTCTCACCAGCTGTGTATTTTAAAATCACTCCCCATCACACATCTTAGGATTTAGGTAGGAAGCACTTTTGCCTGAAATGTGTCAATTCATCTGTGAATTGGTTCAGTACGTACTGTGTTTTGTTAGTTGTTTTTAATAGAGAGACATGCCAATTCTGTTGAGGGTTCATGTCATGTCATTTATGATGGGTGGAGGCCAAAAATGCTATATTGTGCTCCATTGCGCTCTCTGTCCCTTTACCTGGTTTCACTGAGAGGCGTAGAAGGATGATAAGGATGTGATAAGCATCACATGATGCTGAACGGAAGGAAGAACATTCAAATAATAACACTTAACTATGTAATGATTTCTTATGCTGGTTGTTAAAATTGAAATGAAATCAAACATGCATATTTTTAAGATTAAATCATGATTTTCCCATTAAGTCACTATTGAAAGAATATCTCCATGACAATAGAATATACATAGTGCAAAAACCTCCCACTTTTCTCAAACATTTCGCATCCTGGTTACTGCACACACCTATCCTAGCATTGCAATGTGCTGTGATAGGAGGAGAGGCAGAGGTGTTGTAGAGATTGGCGTGAGGTGTGGGCCGGTGCATTCCGCTCTGAGGAGGTTAATGAGCGTAGCCGCCGGGCCCTCAGCCAAACACTAGCCACCCAGCAACACTAATGCTGCTGCTAACACTACTGCTCGCTAACACTAGTGTTAGCTAACGCTCCCACAATGAGCCTGACTCTATCAGTTAGCAACCCCGCACTGAGCTCTGGCTAATTATACATCCAGAGAGGGAGGGAGGGAGGGATCAAGGGAGAGAGAGGGAGGGAGGGAGAGGGGGAAAGAGAAGAGGAGGCAGGAGAGTGGGAGAGAAGGAGGAACAGAGAGATAGAGGGGGAGAGAGAGCGAGCAAGAGAGAGAGAGGGGGGGGGAGATCACGTGTGTGAAGGAGAGTGTGTAAGAGGGAAAGAAAGTAACAGAGTCTGTGTGAAAGCAAGGAGAAGAGGGAGAGAAGGGCATTGTAAGTGTGTAAGAGAGAGTTTATGAGAGGGAAAAAGAGAGATATAGTTGTGTGTGTGTGTACGAGAGAGAGAGAGAGGGGGTAAAGGGAGGGAGGGGTTAGAGAGATCAAGCAAGTGAGAAAGGGAGAGACAGAGAGAGAGAGAGAGAGAGAGAGAGAGAGAGAGAGAGAGAGAGAAAGAAAGAGAGAGAGAGAGAGAGAGAGCGCACACTCAGAGGGAGAGCTAGCTTGAATTGATTTGAGACGGAGAGTGTAAGAACATAGACGAGTAAAGAGCAAATAGAGTGTGAGACAAGGTGAAAAGGAAAGAACAGAGTGAAGACAGTGAGTCGGAGACAGAAAGAGAGAGTGAGAGACAGAGGGGAGGGGAAAAGAGAGAGAGGCTAGCAGTATCAAAACTGGATGTTTCTAAGTGCTTTATTGCTGACTGATCCAATGAGCACTCACTCTGTTATTCACCACGCAAAGACACCCAGAGAGGTAGGTAACCGGGATGCTTCCTCCCCTCCGAGTGTGTGTTTGGGTGTGTGTGGGTGTAGGAGTGAGTGTGAGACATACAGACAGAAATATAGATGGAAGGGGTAAAATATATGCATAGAGCAGTTTCTTCTTTGAGAATGTGCTGTATTGACTATAAGAATTTTCAGAATGTGTGATATTGAAAGAAAGTATCTTAGAAGTGTCTGAGATATAAAAAAATAAAAAAAAATCAATGTTAGTGTGGGTGAGAAGGAAATACAACATGCATGTGTGCACTGTATATGGTATAGAAGCATGTGTGTACAGTACTTGCATAGCAGTGTGTGTCAAACAGTGTGTGTGTGTGTGTGTGTGTGTGTGTGTGTGTGTGTGTGTGTGTGTGTGTGTGTGTGTGTGTGTGTGTGTGTGTGTGTGTGTGTGTGTATGTGTGTGTGTGTGTGTGTGTGTGTGTGTGTGTGTGTGTGTGTGTGTGTGTGTGTGTGTGTGTGTAAGGGATAGAGAGGTGTAGGTTCCAGTAGGTTCACCATTCAGCCTGCCTGCAGATCTGGGCTCAGAATTAGAGCAGTGGGCTGAAATAGACCCAGTCCAGAGATAGCCAGGGGCCACAGTCACAGAGTGGGCACATATGACGGCGGGCGGGAGGGGGGGGGGGGTGATTGAATAAATAGAAAGCACTGCATTAAGAATTCATAAATGTATCATTCTTATAGGCTACATTGATATTTGTTTTTCATCATTTTTATCTGGCGCTAGGCTTTAGGGCTTAACTGTTTGTGTGCCAAATACACAGCAATTGCCAAATGGCAAATGCATTTGGGAACTTGAGGCAGAAAAAGTTAGGCAAAAAGGACAATGTTGTAGTTTAATTGAGTAAGAGAAAAGCTGTTGAATATAGAGTTGAAAATAAAGAGAAGGGAGGGCCAGAACAGTAGCCTTATTTTTGGGAAAGATCTTATGTGTGATGATTATGAGGCGCTAGACAAATTTGACAGTCACAAGACGGGGACTTCAAAAATGGCACATCAAGGGAACTGTGCTGTTCAGATGGGTTTAATGGAACAGTAGGCCTAACTGAAATATGAAAACTGACTGTAGATCTATAACCTCTCACATGAACTTTCAACATTTAGATAATACAGCGTTTGACCTTTCCATTGTGTTAACAACAGATAATTGGTTGATTTCCATTTTTTCTTTGTATACGTTTTTTGTCAAGATGATTGATAATAAAAAATATTGTCCATCCCATTGGGTATCTCACTGCGCCCGCATATGCCATGTCTTGAAATATGCAGACAGGAAGAAATGTAATACTTCTGACAGCCAACTTTCTAACTCCATCCATAACTTTTGGACTTCATAACATTCCCAGAAAGCATGGATTATTGAGTCATTGTTAGTTTTACACACGTTCCAACATTCCCTCCATCTTGCGACAATATCAGTTATTTTTAAGTCTTGGTTCCAATCATTTATATTTTACAACAGTTTTCAGCTGTGCTAACATAATTGCACAAGGTTTTTCTAATGATCAATTAGCCTTTTAAAATGATAAACTTGGATTAGCTAACACGACGTGCCATTGGAACACAGGAGTGATGGTTGCTGATAACGGGCCCCTGTACGCCAATGTAAATATTCCATAAAAAATCTGGAGTTTCCAGCTACAATAGTCATTTACAACATTAACAATGTCCACGCTGTATTTCTGAACAATTTTTAGTTATTTTAATTAACAAAAAAGTAGCTTTTCTTTAAAAAACAAGGACATTTCTAAGTGACCCCAAACTTTTGAATGGTCGTGTATATGGAGGGTACTGGGCAACAGAAGACGAACATCAGAGGGGCTAAGGATCTTGGAGATGGGGAAAGAGCTGATAAAACAGGGGGACAGTTTGCAAGACTCTACCCGGAGGGGCAGGTCAGGATTGGATTGCCATACCCTCTGCCCGAGACAATAACGGGAGCCGGTGTCTGGTGGTGGTCCGCCTGTTGTCGATACCTGGAGGTGGTCTTGAGAAGAGCCGACCGAGCTCTCTTCCAGGTATGGTGACAGTGGCAGACGAACATCTGGGCCGAGGGTATGCTGACCTCTTCCTCTTCCTCCGGGAAGAGCGGGGGCTGATATCCCAGGGAGCGAGACCAGTGGCTGAGCAAGGGAGGGTATTGCGGGCATATTCTACCCACATGAGATTCTGTCTCAAGGTGGTGGGATTGGCGGAGACCAGGCAGCAAAGAGTCGTCTCCATGTCCTGATTGGCTCGCTCTGGCTGGCCGTTAGACTGGCGGTGGAACTCAGAGGACATGCTGGACGATGACCCAATGAGCGAGAAGAACGCCTTCCAGAACTGGGATGAGAACTGAGACCCCAGTCAGAGACTGTCCACCTGAAGTCCATGGATCCGGTAGACGTGCTGCACCATCAGCTGGGCCGACTCCTTGGCTGAGGTTAGCTTGGGCAAAGGGATGAAGTGGGAGGCTTTGGAAAACCAGTCCACCACAGTAAGGATAACCGTGTTGCCATCAGACGAGGGGAAAGCAGTGACGAAGTCCAGGGATATGTGTGACCAGGGACGGTGAGGGACGGGAAGGGGTTGAAGGAAGCGAGCCGGAGCTTGCCAAGGAGTCTTATTCTGGGCACACACGGTGCACGAATGCGCAGACGTCAGGAACCAAGGTTGGCCACCAGAAATGTTGTTGTACAAAGGCCAGGGTCTGACAGGAGCCAGGATGGCAGGTCAGTTGAGAGGAATGAGCCCATTCCAGAACCGAGGAACGAGCAGAGTCCGGGACAAACATCCGGTCATCCGGGGCCCCTCTGGCTAACCGGATGTTGTAATTTCTTTCCATGGGGTCGAGACGATAGGAGAGGAATGCGCAAGAGGCAGAGGAATGCGCTCTCACCTTTTAAGGATACATCTGGATGTTGCCTGCAGCTATGAGGTACCCCAGGATGGAGATGGTGGAGCGAAGTAATTTGCATATTTCCGCTTTGACATACAGCTGGTTCTCCAGAAGACCCTGGAGGACTTGTCTGACATGGATGACATGTTCTTGAGCTGAGTGAGAAAACCCAAGGATGTCATCAATGTAGACGAAAACGAAACGGTTCAACATGTTCCCGGAGAACATTGTTTACAGTCCAAACGGCATCACCAGGTATTCGTAGTGGCCGCTAGCCATGTTAAAGGTGGTCTTCCACTCATCCCCTTCCCGCATCCGTACCATATGGTAGGTGTTCCGGAGGTCAAACTTGGAGAAGATGGTAGCCCCCTGGAGAGGCTCGAAAGCAGAGGCAATGAGTGGGAGCAGGAAACGTTTTTGAACGATGATGTCTTTCAGGCCCCGGTAGTCGAAACACGGACGCAGGGTTTTGTTGTTCTCCACAAAGCAGAACCCTGCACTGGCATGGGAGGCAGAAGGATGGATACCCCCTGCAGCCAGGGAGTCCTCAATATACATCTCCATCGCCTTGGTCTCCAGACCTGACAGGGAATAAAGCCACCCCCGAGATGGTGTAATGCCAGGGAGAAGGTTGATGGCGGCAGTCATAGGGCCGATGGAAGGAAGCGCGGTGGCACTGGCCTTGCTGAAAACCTCCTGGAGGTCCTGGTACTCCACAGGGACGGCAGAGAGGCCCAGGGCTTTTCCCAAACTGTCCCGGGGCAGGCAGCTCCAACTTCAGGTAATACCCATGGCAAAACGGGCGCCAACCCAGGATTGAACCAGTAGCCCAGTCAATCAGGGAACTGTGTCTCTGGAGCCAGGAAAACCCCAAAACCACGGGTGCATGAGGAGATTCAATGAGTAGGAACTGCATATTCTCACTGTGACTACCCAACATTCTCAGGTTAATGACCCAGGATATGACCCAGATGTAGACACGGGAGGTGGATAGTATAGTTCTCAAATTATTTATTGGAATCACGGGGCAGGCAAAGGGCAGGTTGAGGTCAGGCAGACGTTCATGATCAGATCAGAGTCAGGCAGGTACAGGACGGCAGGCAGGCTCGGGTTCAGGCCAGGCAGAGGTTCATAATCAGGTTAGAGTCAGGCAGAGACTCAGACCTAGCGAAACAGGAAGGCGGGAAAGAACGTTTGTAAGACCTGACAAGACAAGATGAACTGGCAATAGACAAACAGAGAACACAGGTTTAAATACACAGGGGATAATGGGAAGATGTGCGGCACCTGGAAGAGTGGAGACAAGCACAAAGACAGGTGAAACAGGCAGATAATGTGACAAATTATAGACAAGTTGACTAACAAATAGTCTACAAAAATGTCAGAAATAATTAGCAGAAACATATATTCCTATCTAAATTAGGTTGGCACAGACAGAGAGGATGCACATATGGGTGTCGGCAGTCAAACAGATGGGGTAGATACCCCCATGCAGAGGGCAGATATGGGACAGGGGGAGTGTTAGATACAGACTGTAAATGTGGTGGTGGAGTTGGACGTTGGGGTTAAAGGACAGACAGAAAGCAAGGTTCTGTATTCAAGGTTCAAATTGATTGCCTTTATTTGTAAGAAAGGCATTGGAAACCTTTCTCACAAGAGCAGTCCCTTTAGACTGGTACAAAGTGCAGGACAAATACAGTTAATCGGACAAATAGACTCCAATCAATCATGAATAAAAGGAGTAAACTAGACTGTCTGGGTTGGGTCCATTCATACCTGTAACAGAGGAAATATTATTGTGGCTATACCATTTGAAAAAATGTAAGCAGTTAGACAATGCATTTTTAAGAAGAGATGGGAATTTGATTTGTGTGTTGCTATAGTCTGAGATTGATCTCAATAGTGGGTTCACTTTGAAAGGAGTTAAAGAGCATACACCTAGAGGTGCGTGCTTCCGTGCGCCCTTGCATCCTTGCATGTGTGTGCGCACTTGCGTCCGTATGCATGAGTGTGTGCAAAAACACTGCGTGGAGGTGAGCGTTTTTTTTTTGGGGGGGGGGGGGGGGGGGTACAGCACTCCCTGTTTCTCTGCCCACTGCGTGATATCTAGTTATAGCACTATGGTGGAGGAGGCAATGCTCATACATGCATGATTATAGCTCTTTCTGCTTCCACGGGAGTGCTCCAACCACTGCAGCTCACATACTCAAACCTCTTTCTGCTTCCACGGGAGTGCTCCAACCACTGCAGCTCACATACTCAAACCTCTTTCTGCTTCCACGGGAGTGCTCCAACCACTGCAGCTCACATACTCAAACCTCTTTCTGCTTCCACGGGAGTGCTCCAACCACTGCAGCTCACATACTCAAACCTCTTTCAATTACACAGTGTGTTTCTTGGTACCCCAAAGTCAGTTTAAACTTCCATTACCAAGTATTGCACTCTAACATGTAGTCTAACAATTTCCTTCCCTCCTGGACTGACTGTTGAAGATGATTGGAATACTACAAGTAGAAGTTCATCCACAGTGAGAAAAACACTACATTGACCTTAAATCAGAGTCTACGGTTAAACGTCACCCCTTCCAGTCTGAGAGTTTACTGAATGTTCATCTGGTGTCAGACATATAGCTGTCTCACAGTAATATTCCAGAGCTAGGCGATACTGTATATCATATTATAACGTAAGAGTGTGCATGGTCAGCATCTGTTAGTCTGTTACGCGTATATGAATCGATTGTACTTTCAACCGTTTCAATGTTGTTTTTGGTGTCGGATTCGCCCTTGCCTTTGAAAGGACTAGGCAAAGTTGGGCACTTCTTTGTTACTGTGTGTTTTTCTGAATGTCCATATTTGCACCCGGGTGTGTATGTGTGAGTGTGTGCATAAGTGCGTAAGTGCGAGTGTGTGTGTGTGTGTGTGTGTGTGTGTGTGTGTTTGCATGCGTGCGTTAGGTTTGGCAGGGTGGGCTGGTATCAGTTCACACATGTAGAGTTGTTGTGTTAGGCCTTTTGTTTTCATTTGAAGTTGTAGTCTCCTGTCTCAATCCTCTGAGATGAAGCCGGAATGGCGTCTGACTCCCATTGTGCCTGTCAGTCGCTTTCACTGTCACTCAAACACATGTCCTCATTGGGAAACTGAGTACCTACCTGGCACTGCCTGCTGACTCCTTCTCTTTGACAGTGTACACAACGATCCTAATTTGAATGGTACGGTCAGAAGCTTAAAGAGCTCAGTATCGCCTAAGAACCCACCAGGGTTCATTCCGAAAGCTAAAGGGACAATATAAACCGTGTTACAACCATTTCATCCAAAGTTTGTCGTCAACAACATGTGTGTGTCGTGTGTGAGCGTGTGGGGGATGCTGAAGAGTGAGTACATCTCTGAATGAGAATGAACTCACTCTCCCTCTTTTAGAAACATACACACACACACACACACACACACACACATGAGCACGCACAGACGCATAAACAAACACACACACCAATTCCTAATTGAAACTCATGAAAGATAATTGGAAATGGAATGTCAGTGTACTTCTTGAATTGACTGGACTCTTGTTTGGGACTGACTGGTTGCTGGCCCTTTAAGAGGTCTATTTTTACAGGGGTACAGTCATGCATGGAGCAAGGCACAGCTGAGAGAGGAGGCATGGAGAGGCCGTTGGAGAGTCTTTCTCTGACTCACAAATGTGACTCTCTACAACACATGGGCTACTAGTGTATTATTGTTATTGTGTGTGTGTGACCGTGCGTGTTTGTGTGTGTGCGCGTGTGTGTGTGCATGGGTGCATGTGCAGGGTTGGGTAGGTTACTTTCTAAATATCATCAGTTACAGTTACCTGTCCAAAATTGTAATCAGTCATGTAACTTTTTGATTACCTGACTCAGTAACATAATCTGATTACATTTAGTTACTTTTAGATTACTTTCCTCTTAAGAGGAATGTATGTTACCAATTGAACGACATCTATTGCAGGATAAATCAATGTTAAAGTTTACATAGCTGGCCATATATGGATGTTACATTTTACATTATGGGTTGGTTAAGTAGGCTTCTTCTAACCCATGTGTTCTTACTACATACAATAATATGATTACATGATATCTTTACATTAAAAGCAAAGTCTATCAGAATTTCAGTCATTCCAATAAATGATATACCCCGTGATCTTCAAAAATAGGACTTGGAAAGATGGAAATATAGATTAGCCTAAGCATAACCCCAAAACTGAGCATAACCTGAGCATAACCCCAAAACTAAGGACTTATTAGCCATCCCTACTCTGTTTATGATTTTGTTGTCATGGAGGACAGATTGGACTCATTGATTCAAGCTGAAAAATAAATGCTGTGCTCATGGAATGGCGTGCTTTGAGCAGTACTGAAAAGTGCTATTTACATCTGAAAAATGTATGACATATGCTGCATTTGATACAGGCCTACTTTTTATTACTTTGATATCCTGATAATATGCAGCTGTTTAAAGGGAAAATCCACAGACGAAATAATAACAAAACGATCGCCCCGCCTCTGTTTCGGTTAAAAGTTGAGGGATGGGCCTGGAGAAATGTAACCACACTCAGATTAACAAACAGAGCTATGGATGTAAGGACTGACCATCCATGATATCAAAATGATTGTTTTAACTGTGTTACGAGGGAAAACAGTGTTTGTTTACATTGAAAATATTTACAAACATTTGAGAAAAACAATTTTAGGTTCTCATGAAGTGTGACAGTTCAAGAATCAATGGATACAGTTGAAGTCGGAAGTTTACATACACTTAGGTTGGAGTCATTAAAACTAGTTTTTCAACCACTCCACAAATGTCTTGTTATTAACAAACTATCGTTTTGGCAAGTCGGTTAGGACATCTACTTGCATGACACATGCAATGACACAAGTAATTTTTCCAACAATTGTTCACAGACAGATTATTTCACTTATAATTCACTGTATCACAATGCCAGCGGGTCAGAAGTTTACATACACTAAGTTGACTGTGACTTTAAACAGCTTGGAAAATTCCAGAAAATAATGCCATGGCTTTAGAAGCTTCTGATAGGCTAATTGACATAATTTGAGTGAATTGGAGGTGTACCTGTGGATGTATTTCAAGGCCTACCTTCAAACTCAGTGCCTCTTTGCTTGACATCATGGGGAAATCAAAATAATTCAGCCAAGACCTCTGGTTCATCCTTGGGAACAATTTCCAAATTCCTGAAGGTACCACGTTCATCTGTACAAATGATAGTATGCAAGTATAAACACCATGGGACCACGCAGCCGTCAAACCTCTCAGGAAGGAGAAGCGTTCTGTCTCCTAGAGATGAACGTACTTTGGTGCGAACAGGGCAAATCGATCCCAGAACAACAGCAAAGGAACGTTTGACCCAAATTAACTTGTTATGGCTGCAATCCCACTATCGGGATAAGTGTCATCAACAACCGCTGAATAGCATAGCGCTACATACAATAAATATTACTATAAATATTTAAATTCATGAAATCACAAGTGCAATATAGGAAAACACAGTTTTGACTTTGTTAATCCACCTGTTGAGTCATTTTGAAATTATGCTTTACAGCGAAAGCAATCCAAGCGTCTGTGTAAGCTTATCTATCGCACAATAAAACATTAAGTACACATCAGGTAGCTTGGTCACGAAAATCAGAAAAGCAATCAAATTAATCGTTTACCTTTGATGATCTTCGGATGTTTTCACTCACGAGACTCCCAGTTACACTGGGAGATTATTTTTATATCCAAAATACCTCCGTTTGTTTGGTGCTTTATGTTGAGAAATCCACAGGAAAGAGCGGTCACGACAACGCAGACGAAAATTATGTCCACAGAAACATGTCAAACGTTTTTTATAATCAATCCTCAGGTTGTTTTTCAAATATATAATCGATAATATATCAACTGCAAATGTCTTTCACAGTAGTAGAGGGAAAAGCAATACCTATCCAAACTCTGTTGCGCTAGCAAAACTCATGTGACCACTTGACGTGATGTTATCGTTCTGGCTCATTTTTCAAAATAAAAGCCTGAAACTATGTCTGAAGACTGTTGACACCTTGAGGAAGTGATAGGAAAAGGAATCTGGTTCATATCCCTTTAAATGGAGCGTAGGGAGGCTATGGAACATGGAGTTTTCAAAATAGAAGCAACTTCCTGTTTTGATTTTCCTCAGGGATTCGCCTGCAATATCAGTTTTGTTATACTCACAGACAATATTTTGACAGTTTTTGAAACTTTAGAGTGTTTTCTATCTAATACTACTACTAATATGTATATATTAGCAACTCAGACTGAGGAGCAGGCCGTTTACAATGGGCACCTTTTCATCCAAGCTACTCAATACGGCCCCTGCAGCCATAAAAAGTTAAACAATTTAAAGGCAATACTACCATATACTAATTGAGTGTATGTAAACTTCTGACCCACTGGGAATGTGATGAAAGAAATAAAAGCTGAAATAAATAATTCTCTCTACTATTATTCTTACATTTCACATTCTTAAAACAAAGTGGTGATCCTAACTGACCTAAGAGAGGGATTGTTTACTAGGATGAAATGTCAGGAATTGTGAAAAACTGAGTTTAAATGTATTTGGCTAAGGTGTATGTAAACTTCCGACTTCAACTGTGTATATATATGTATATATATATATATATATAGTACCAGTCAAAAGTTTGGACACACCTACTCATTCAAGGGTTAATCTTTATTTTTATTATTTTCTACACTGTAGAATAATAGTAAAGAAATCACAACTATGAAATAACACAAATGGAATCATGTAGTAACCAAAAAAGAGTTAAAGAAATCCAAATATATTTTGGATTTTAGATTCTTCAATGTAGCTGCCCTTTGCCTTGATGACAGGTTTGCATAATCTTGGCATTCTCTCAACGAGCTTCACCTGGAATGCTTTTCCAAGAGTCTTGAAGGAGTACTCACATATGCTGAGCACTTTTTGGCTGCTTTTCCTTCACTGCGGTCCAACTAATCCCAAACCATTTCATTTGGGTTGAGGTAGGGTGATTGTGGAGGCCAGGTCATCTGATGCAGCACTCCGTCACTCTCCTTCTTGGTCAAATAGCCCTTACACATCATGGAGTTGTGTTAGGTCATTGTCCTATTGAAAAACAAATGATAGTCATTCCTCTCTCTAATGTCAACATGACGTCTGCTGTTTCGGGTTAGTTATTACTGCCCCTACTCCAGCTCAACATGCTTTAGATAGCTCTTTTGTCACACAAACCACACATGGGGAGACCTCACCTGGCTTAACTGGTGTCTCCAGAGATGCAAGCTCCCTCATTGTCACTCAATGCCTGGGCTTACCCCCACTGTACTCACATCCTACCATACCCTTGTCTGTACATTATGCCCTGAATCTATTCTACCATGCCCAGAAATCAGTGAATATCCCATTCACTGCTCAATAGGGACACATAGGAAGGCAGAGGTTTCTAAATAAGAGTCCCTTCCTGATTGGATTTTCCTCAGGCTTTCACCTGCAATATCAGTTCTGTTATACTCACAGACAATATTTTTACAGTTTTGGAAACTTTAGAGTGTTTTCTATCCTAAGCTGTCAATTATATACATATTCTAGCATCTTGTCCTGACAAAATAGCCCGTTTACTTTGGGGAACGTTATTTTTCCAAGAATGAAAATAGTGCCTCCTAGTTTCAAAAGGTTAAATAAGAATTTTCCATTCAAACAATGTAGAACTAAGAACAGATATAGTCCTTGTTTAACTCCAGACATGACTGCCCTTGACCAGCACAAAAACATCCTGTGGCGTACTGCATTAGCATCGAACAGCCCCCGTGATATTAAACTTTTCAGGGAAGTGAGGAACCAATACACACAGAAAGTTAGGAAAGCTAAGGCTAGCTTTTTCAAACAGAAATTTGCATCCTGTGGCACTAATTCCAAAAGGTTTTGGGACACTGTAAAGTCCATGAAGAAGCTGCTGCCCACTGCACTGAGACTAGGAAACACTCTCACCGGGCGGCAGGGTAGCCTACTGGTTAGAGCGTTGGACTAGTAACCGGAAAGGTTTTTCACTGGTCATCCCCAAAGCCAACACCTCCTTTGGCCGCTTTTTCTTCCAGTTCTCTGCTGCCAATGACTGGAATGAATTGCAAAAAATCACGGAATCTGGAGACTTATATCTCCCTCACTAACTTTAAGCATCAGCTGTCAAAGCAGCTTATCGATCACTGTACCTATACACAGCCCATCTGTAAATAGCACACCCAACTACCTCATCCCCATATTGCTTTTTTTTTTTTTTACTCTTTTGCTCCACAGTATCTCTACATGCACATCATCATCTGCACATCTATCACCCCAGTGTTAATTGCTCAAATGTAATTATTTTGACACCATGGCCTATTTATTGCCTTACCCCCCTAATCTTACTACATTTGCACACACTGTACATAGATTTTCCTATTGTGTTATTGACTGTACGTTTGCTTATCCCATGTGTAACTCTGTGTTGTTGTTGTCGCACTGCTTTACTTTATCTTGGCCAGGTTGCAGTTGTAAATGAGAACTTGTTCTCAACTGGCCTACCTAGTTAAATTAAGGTGAAATAAAAATAAAAGTAAAAAAATGTAATACAAGTCCCACCAGGCACAAACCAGATGGGATGGTGTATGCTATGCTGGTTAAGTGTGCCTTGAATTCTAAATAAATCACGGACAGTGTCACAAGCAAATTACCCCACACCATCACACCTTCTCCTCCATGCTTCACGGTGGGAACCATACATGCGGAAATCATCCATTCACCTACTCCGCATCGGTTGGAACCAAAAATCTCAAATTTGGAATCATCAGACCAACGGACAGATTTCCACCGGTCTAATGTCCATTGCTCGTGTTTCTCGGCCCAAGCTAGTCTATTTGTATTGGTGTCCTTTACTACTTGTTTCTTTGCAGCAATTTGATCATGAAGGCCTGATTCACGCCCTCTTCTCTGAACAGTTAATGTTGAGATGTGTCTGTTACTTGAACTTTGTGAAGCATATTTTTGGGCTGCAATTTCTGAGGCTGGTAACTCTAATGAACATATCCTCTGCAGCAGAGGTAACTCTGGGTCTACCTTTCCTTTCCTGGTCCTCATGAGAGCCAGTTTAATCATAGCGCTTGATGGTTTTTGTGGCTGCACGTGAAGACTCTTTCAAACTTCTTGAAATGTTCAGAATTGACTGACGTTCGTGTCTTAAAGTAATGATGGGCTCTCATTTCTCTTTGTTTATTTGAGCTCTTCTTGCCATAATATGGACTTGGTCTTTTACCAAATAGGGCTATCTTCTGTATACTACCCCTACTGTACCATGTTACAACATAACTGATTGTCTCAAATGCATTAAGATGGAAAGAAATTCCACCAAATAACCTTTAACAAGGCACACCTGTTAATTGAAATCCATTCCAGGTGAATCCAGGTGAATGAGATTCCAGGTGAATCTCATGAAGCTGGTTGAGAGAATGCCAAAAGCATACAAATCTGTCATCAATTCAAAGTTTGGCTACTTTGAAGAATCTCAAATATAAAATACATTTGTTTCACACATGTTTGGTTACTACATGATTCCATATGTGTTATTTCATAGTTTTTATGTCATCACTATTATTCTACACTGTGGAAAGAAAATAAAGAAAAACCCTAGAATGAGTAGGTGTGTCCAAACTTTTGACTGGTACCGTGTACTGTACATATAAAAATGGATGTAGCAACTACAGATTGCCCCTTTAAGTCTATCAAAAGTGTACGACTCTGAGCATGTGTTCATTAGGCATATGGATATATTATTTGAATAAGCATGAATTAGATTGAGCTATCAAAGCCCCCCTTTTATTCAATATGCTGGGATCCGTACTATGCAGCTGTTGCAAGAGTGCATTTTTCACTGGCTGTCCACTGGTTTCAAATACACATCCACAACAACCACAATCTGCTGTCCTCCTTACCGCCAAGTGTTTATTCTAGTTGGATCATCTTTGGATGCCGACAGCAGTCGCACCATTGGAAGAGCATAGCTTGGACTGTAGACTACAACATCAAAAAATCTTGCCCTTTTCCCGCTATCCTTCAAACACATTTGGTGTGTCATCATAGTGGTCTCTGATTTGTGGTCAGACTCGCATAGACTCGCTCAAAAACAGAGTGTCAAAAATTATTTTCCGCAAGCATCCTTTCTGATTTTAAAAGTCATTCTGAAAGTAATCATCTAGTTTTTCAAAAGTATCTGTAATCTGATTATAATATTTTTGCAGGTAATATAACGGATTATAGTTACTGTTTCTTTGTAATCCCTTATATGTAATGGATGATATGTAATCCGTTACTCCCCAACCCTGTCCTTGCGTGTGTGTGTGTGTGTGGTGACATGTCAGCAAAACTCTGCTGGACACAGCTCTCTGAGGTCAAATTTATAGGGATTAGGACCTTAGACCTCAAACAAAAACAGATATGCATACATACAGTACATACATCCCCTTTCACAGTGAACTTACAGTACTGTGCGTGTGGTATGCCCATTGGCTCTCATATACAGTAACCAAAAAACACATACACACTCAAACACATTACGTCTCTGTACAATGGATTAAAGTGAGCAAAAATAAACCAATCTCTGCTTTTTGTGTTGAGTGCTCCGACTCCTTTCTGCCTCGATTTAGTCCTTTTGGAAGTTTTTCTTGGTAAATCTTTCACATTCATTCTCTCTGCACAAATGTACACACAGGCATACATACAGTACACCCACTGCAAAATTACTTATAAATCCTCAATATGTGGGCCTAAAATACCCATCTGCCTTATGCAATCTGCATGTTACATAATGCCTGTCATTATCACAGGGCTCCTTCACACCCTGCCATGCCTCTCCACCTACATTAATAGTATACGCACACGCACACGCACGTTGATTAATACACACACACCCGCACACTGCTTCATAAATACATACACACACACACACACACATATATGCAGGTAAAAGTTACACATTCACATGCAGACATAAAGGAAACAACACAGACACACCTCCTGCCCCCTGAGTTGACAGTCATTACACTCCAGCACTCTCAATATCTCTCTTTCTCCAGTTGTTAGGGAGCACACTCAAGCAGAAAGAGCAAGAGAGAGAAAGTAAGAGGGAGAGAGATGGGTAGAGAGGTGGAGAGAGACACAAATGTAGAGAGAGATGGGCAGAGATGGATGTAGGGAAAAGGGAAGAGCTAAAGGACTCCCATTACACCCTTTCACACCAAACGCAGGTGAAAATACAGGGCAGGAGAACTGGTTTCTATGTTTGTGTGTGCGTGTGTGCGTGTGTGTGTGCGTGTGTGTTTAGTGATGCGCGGGTCAGCTGTTTATGTTTACTTACTAAGGTGAAAAGCTGAGCCCCACACCTGACCCTAACCCGCAAATATAGAACATGCGCTGTACAGTCAGAGATGGTGGTGATATTTTGACAGGTCTGTGTTTCTACTTATATTATCTGACATTTTGGCAGGATATTTGTTAGTCAACTTACATGAAGCTTTTCTTCGACCATTTCTTGTTGCCCTAGAAGACTAATTAAACCCTTTCTCACCAGAATAATGGAATAAATTGATAGAATGAACGCTTCAATCTAGTTGACATTGGTTGAGTGTGTTTTCTTTTTCCTCTTTCATCTCTGCTTATCTCAGCGAAGAGGTTTAGGGACCGGGGAGAAAACGCAATCAAAAAAAACTACGGGAAAGATTTTCTGTGCAACATTTTCTGATGACATCAGTTTGACAGGTTTTAAGGAAATGAAAAGCTGCTAAAACGATAAACATGTTTTTGATACAGTTCGTTTTGGATGCATATTATATGCGGTTGAAATACTATCAGCTTTAATGCTGGTAAAGATAGCAGCTTTACAGACGGTCCTTAACCGCACATTCATTTTTTCAAGAAAGCTGAAATAAATAAATCATATTTCTCCACTCCTGTTCCTGAGTCAAAATATACATCTGATGTTTTCTTTTACTGCAAGAAATGGTTAATTCTGCCACTTCACCAAATCTTCACTTTTCTGGCCCTTCCTTCTATACATTTTTCAACTCTTCATTTTTTTACGTTATTTAATTCAACTCCGACGTTGTTATTTTTGTGTGTGTGTGTGTGTGTGCGTGCGTGCGTGCATATGTGTGTAAATCATGCATGTGCGTGTGTGTGTTTGCGTCAATTAGTGTTTTTTGCATCAGCGTGTGTGAATGTGAGTCTCCCTAGTTCTGTATGGGTCCTTTTCTAAACCCTGGGAGAGGATAATCACATTCAGTGTTCAACAGGGCATTAAAGTGATAGTGGGGGCCGCACAGCACTGCAACACACAACTACACTACAGTTTCCCTCAGTTTCCTGGACCTGAGCTGACGGCTCACTCATTGGCACAAATCCAGGATCAGCTTCACCTCCCCAAGTTCTATCCTTAGCTCCAAACAGCTACAGGTGTGCCCGTACATGTGTGCGATAACAACAGTCAGCGTAAGACATATGACTCAGACAGGAGACAAGACTACAGCAATGTTGGCCTCCTCCGCCATGCTGAGTCTATAGCAGGGGTCCTGACCTCTCACCTCTGCCTCCTACCATACTCCCACACCACATCCACTGGTGAGGCCCTGCTGATTCCCTTTCTCCTCACATAGAGAGACAACACACACACAATGAAAATCATGCAGAAATCATGCGCATGCTCACACACAGTACGTATACACACAGGTACGAGAGAGAGAGAGAGAGAGAGAGAGAGAGAGAGAGAGGGAGGGAGGTAGCTATTTCAGACATAATTGAGAGTATGTTACCCGAAGAAGAAAAAACTGTCAAGATGACCCCCTTTCATTCAGTCTTGCATTTTTTAAATTTGTATGTCTTGCTAGCATACGCCTTTTTCTACATCCAGTTGTGCAGGTGGGAGTAGGGGTGTGCAGATGTGGGTGGGCATATATTTTAATAAATCTATTGAATATACACCATCACTGTCACGTTCTGACCTTTATTTCCTTTGTTTTGTATTTATTTAGTATGGTCAGGGCGTGAGTTGGGTGGGCAGTCTATGTTTGTTTTTCTATGTTTTGGGGCATTTCTATGTTTCGGCCTAGTATAGTTCTCAATCAGAGGCAGGTGTCATTAGTTGTCTCTGATTGAGAATCATACTTAGGTAGCCTGGGTTGCACTGTTTGTTTGTGGGTGATTGTCTATGTTGTAGCTTCACGGTCGTCATTTGTTTATTGTTTTGTATGCAGTGTCAGTACTTTCTTTATTAAAGATTTACCATGGACACTTACCACGCCGCATTTTGGTCCGACTCTCCTTTTCGCCTCTCCTCTTCGGAAGAAGAGGAGGAACACCGTGACAATCACAAAGAAACTTAAACATAATTAACATCATTTTTAAACATAATACTATAAATCTGTTCATTGAATTTAAAGTACAGGGATTGTTTCCCGCTTCACCTGTCAGATGTATAACAGTTTAGAAAGCAGGTAAAAAGAAGACGGTATTGGAAAGTTGGCGGAATTTTGACTCGGTATAAAACGCACAAGAGAGAGAGAGAGACAGAGACAGAGAGAGACAGAGACAGAGAGAGATGGAGAGAGAGAACGCGAGAGAGAGACAGAGAGAGAGAGCGACAGAGAGAGATGGAGAGAGAGAACGCGAGAGAGAGACAGAGAGAGAGAGAGACAGAGAGAGAGAGCGACAGAGAGAGATGGAGAGAGAGAACGCGAGAGAGAGACAGAGAGAGAGAGAGAGAGACAGAGAGAGAGAGAGCGACAGAGAGAGATGGAGAGAGAGAACACGAGAGAGAGACAGAGTGAGAGAGAGACAGAGAGAGAGAGAGCGACAGAGAGAGATGGAGAGAGAGAACGCGAGAGAGAGACAGAGAGAGAGAGAGAGCGACAGAGAGAGATGGAGAGAGAGAACATGAGAGAGAGACAGAGAGAGAGAGAGAGAGAGAGTGACAGAGAGACTGAGAGAGACGGAGAGACAGAAAGACAGAGAGAGACAGAGATGTGGCCTGAGTGTATCATCTGGGCTTATGTACTTTACATGAACTTTCTTTATCAAGGTCTTTTAACATTTCCGAGAGGGTTCTAGTTGGCTCTGCTAAAACAACACCATAGAAGTTACTTTGTGTTTTGGTTTAATCAAACTTTGACTGGGTGTCAAAGGTGATTGACATTTGTAATATAGGTCCCATATTAAATATGTATATTATGTAATGGTTCAAGAGAACGAGGAGATGTATATATTATGTAATGTGGTGGATGTAGGTGGATGTGTATATGTGTTTGAGTAATCACAGTGTACAGTATCACCCCATCTCCTGATATAGCTGTCAATGTGTTAGTGTGTAACACTGACCACAGCACACCTGACTGCTCCAGATAATTGCTGCTATTCCAGGTGACTACGGAAATCAAGACATTACACTCTCTGTTCCTGAACTGCTGTAACCTTGGTGATGATGGGCTCTTCTCGGGCTCTTGTCTCCATGGTGATAGACAGAACCATACGGTATGTTTGACTGTTACTGACAGTTTGTTACCATAGCTATTTGGAGAAAACACTGATCATCCCTGGCCAGAAGTCTGTCTCTCTCTCTCTCTCTCTCTCTCTCTCTCTTTCTATCTCTCTCTCTCTTTCTTTGTCCCCTCTCTCTGGCTCTATCACTTCCCTTTTCCTTCCTCTCTTCCCACTCTTTCTCTTTATATATCTCCCTACCTTCCTCCCTCTTCTCCCTCTCCCTCTCACCAGCAACCATTCATGTCCCTTCCTCCCTCTCCCTCTCTTTCTACCCACCTCTTCTACTCTCACCCTCCCTCTTTCTGTCTCCCTGGTAAACGGGTCACTGATCTCATAGCGCAGGAGTTCTGCTCACACCAGGTGCTCTGAGCTTGGCTAATCTAGTCGGATTTGACTGCTGTTTGCGTGTGTCACAGAACCGCATGGGGGGTTACAGCTTGCTAGAGGGTGCTGGTACAGTTTGACATGGAACTCATAGCCTATAGGCCTAAGTGCAAATAATGAGCATCTCTGGATACTATCCTGTGGTGATGCGGTTATTTGCATGAGTAATGCATCTCAATTAACATCGAATCAAATGTTATTCGTCGCCGAATTAAACAGGTGTAGACCTTAACGTGAAATACTTACTTACGAGTCCTTAACCAAGAATGCAGAGTTTTAAAAAAGTTGAAAAAATCTGCTTAAGAAACTAAAGGAATAATAGTGACACGATAAAATAACAATAACAAAGCTATGCACAAGGGGTATCGGTACCAAGTCAATGTGCAGGGGTACAGGTTAGTCGAGGTCATTGAGGTAATATGTACATGTTGGTAGGGTTAAAGTGATTATGCATAGATAATAAACAGAGAGCAGCAGCAGCGTATGTGAAGAGTGTGAAGGAATGTGTGTGTGTGTGTGTGTGTGTGTGTGTGTGTGTGTGTGTGTGTGTGTGTGTGTGTGTGTGTGTGTGTGTGTGTGTGTGTGTGTGTGTGTGTGTGTGTGTGTGTGTGTGTGTGTGTTGGAGTGTCAGTGTAGTATGTGTGAGTGTGTTGTTAGAGCTCAGTGAGTGCACATCGAGCCTGTGCAAAGAGAGTTAGTGTAAAAGTAAAAAAAATATGAATGAAATAATGGGGTCAATGCAAGTAGTCTGGGTAGTCATTTGATAACTGTTCAGCAGTCTTATTCCTTGGGGGTAGAAGCTGTTCAGGAGCCTGTTTGTCTTAGACATGGAGCTCCAGTGCCGCTTGGCATGCGGTAGCAGAGAGAACCGTCTATGACTTGGGCGGCTGGAGTCTTTGGGCCTTCCTCTGACATCACCTGGTATAGAGGTCCTGGATGGCAGGAAACTCGGCCCCAGTGATGTACTGGGCTGTAGTCACTACCCTCTATAGTGGCTTGCTGTCGGATGCCGAGCAGTTGCTATACCAAGCGGCTATGCAAACAGTCAGGATTGTCTCGATGGTGCAGCTGTAGAACTTTTTGAGTATCTGAGGACCCATGCCCTCTTTACGACTGTCTTGGTGTGTTTGGACCATGATAGGTCCTTTGTGATATGGACACCAAGGAACTCAGCGATGTGAGTGGGGGCATACTCGGCCCTCCTTTTCCTGTAGTCCACGATCATCTCCTTTCTCTTGCTCACTTTGAGGAAGAGATTGTTGTCCTGGCAGCACACTGTCAGGTCTCTGACCTCCTCCCTGTAGGCTGTCTCATCGTCGTCAGTGATCAGGCAGTCATGTGTGAACAGGGACTACAGGAGGGGACTAAGCATTCACCCCTGAGGACGGCCCCCGTCCATGACACAAATATGACAACAATTCAACCAGTCACAGGAGCATAGGGGCAGGATATGATGCTATATGTTATTTACATGTATCATTGAGGATGGGTGATAAACAGTGGGTGTGCATGTTTGTGTGTGTGTGTGTATGTGTTGTTGCATGCAATGCAATGCAACCCCATCAAAGCCCAAAGCCCACTTCATGGTTTGCTATACTTCTGATACAGCATGGTATGACTGTTAGGGGGTGGAAATCTGATCAAATAAAACTCCATCGGATGACAGCTAAATGTCAATGAAGGAAAAGAACAACGCCCCCATGCTAAAATGTCAGCAGAGAGTTTTTTTGTAGAATAACTCAAGTAGAAGCTACTGAGGGGAGGATGGCTCATAATAATGGCTGAAACGGAACAAATGGAATAGTCCCCACAAGGGGGGTTTCTATGGTTTGTTTTAGGGTTAGGTTTAGGTTTATGGCTAGTGGTTATGGAAATTAGGATTTTGAATGGGACTAAATTGTGTGTCCCCACAAGGTTAGTCATACAAAACTCTGTGTGTTGTGTCTGCGAGAAAGAGAGAGGGAGAGAGAGAGAGAGAGAGAGAGAGAGAGAGAGAGAGAGAGAGAGAGAGAAAGGAGGTCTGCTGTAGTACTCTCCATACAGAGGGTGAGGAATTTTCATTTTTTTATTTTACCTTTATTTAACTAGGCAAGTCAGTTAAGAACAAATTCTTATTTTCAATTACGGCCTAGGAACAGTGGGTTAACTGCCTTGTTCAGGGGCAGAACGATTTGTACCTTGTCAGCTCGGGGATTCAATCTAGCAACCTTTCAGTTACTGGCCCAACACTCTAACCACTAGGCACCTGCCGCCCCAGTAAAGGAAGAGGAGAGTTCGGAGGAGAAGAGTAGGTTCCCATTTCCCACTCTGCTGAGTGGCTGACCTGGATGTAATTAGCCAAGTCATATTTTTAACTGATACTGTGTAAAAGCCAGCTTAAGGAGCCATAGCTGCCCTATTTATACCCCCGGGGCTGACGGCCTGAACCACTACACAGGGGGATTTTCTCCCAGAACTGTTCTAAGCCTGCTTTAGGCTGTACCAATGAAGATTCACAGTAGTTAGCGAGACTATACGTTACAGCCCTTACTCTCTCTCTCTCTCTCTCTCTCTCTCTCTCTCTCTCTCTCTCTCTCTCTCTCTCATGACACTATACGTCTCCTTCCATCTTCCCCCCCACTCTCTGCCTCATCCCTCTTCCTTTCTCACTCTCTCTCTGTCTCCCTTCTCACACTCTCTATGAGCACTATGCTGTGTCTCTTAGCACACATTTGCGCAATTGTACTGATCCACTGTGTGCCTGCCTCTGTCCCTATAGGCCTAGATTATGAAAGTGTGTTTGTGTGGATTCATGCATCTTTGAGCATGTGTTTAAACAGTACATACATGTGTGTAAAGGTGTTTCTGACTGTGTGTGTGTGTGTGTGTGTGTGTGTGTGTGTGTGTGTGTGTGTGTGTGTGTGTGTGTGTGTGTGTGTGTGTGTGTGTGTGTGTGTGTGTGTGTGTGTGTGTGTGTGTGTGTGTGTGTGTGTGTGTGTGTGTGTGTGTGTGTGTGTGTGTGTGTGTGTGTGTGTGTGTGTGTATGTTAATAGTAACTCCTGAGGGGATCAGCCTCAGCGGCGATCAGGCTGTGCTGGCTCATCCTGTTTGAGAATGGGTCAGGACCTCGAAGGCTGACCTGGCCTGTAGCCCAACCAGCTATCTCCCATATCACCCTGGCCACTCTCAGGATTACCTCAGGCACCCTGCAGAGTAAGCCACCACACACAGGGAGGGAGTAGTACTCTCTCACACACATGCACAGACATAATCACATTCACATCCACCTTCACATACTTAGTCAAAGGACCCAAATGCAGTCTGCATTCCCTCTATCCTCTCCTCTCTCTTCTCTCTGACTCCGCCCCTCCTCTCCTCTACGGATGGAGAGCTCTGTTACATTCAGCAAGATATTTCTGCTGCATCCCTACTCTGGGCTGAAACGTGATCAGACACCAGATACCTGCAACTCATCAGGGAGAACAATACAAAACAGCATTCTCATTCAAACTAGTTTTAAAAAAGCCCATTGACCCATTTGGTTTGGGTTGAGTCATTTGACCTTCCTTGCCGGTCTCAGAACTCGATGTCTGACTGACAGTTAGAGTGGAATAACACCTTTGTGAGTCATGTCATTCATGATGGACAGAACATGATGTTTTCCATTGGATTGTGTGTGTTTGTGTGTGTGTTAGTGATGTGCAGGTTGACTCATGACCCGCAGTCACTGCGGTTATACCCGTGGGGTGGGTTTAGAGTCGTGAAATATTGGATTAAGGGTGAGTGGATGGTGGGCAGGTTGAATAAAGAGAAAGCAATGCATTCAAACCCATGAATGTGTCATTCGGTGTACAGTTCATAGCCTACATTTCGATTTTTTATCTTTAATCATCTTTATCTGCCATTAGTGCGCAGCCTAAGCTGTGAGGCCTAAATGTAGCGCGGCAATGGCCAAATTCATTTGGGAACTTGGGCAGAAAAGGTTTTTAAAAAAGGACAATGTTGGAGTTGAATTCAGTAAGAGGAAAAGCTGCCAAAGTGAGAGTTGAAAATAAATAGCGAGGGCCAGAGCGGTAGTCTAAAGGGCGGGAAAGCTTTGGTGAAGTGCTGAAAGAGGATGAGAGCACTGCAGGATATGTTGTGATGGTTGTGGTGCGCTATACAAGCGTGGCAATCACAAGACGGGGGAATGGCACGTCAAGGGAACAGTACTGGTATAGTAGCCTAGCTGAACTCTGGACACTGACTGTCAGTCTAGAACCTCTCACATAGCCTGGTATTAACTGGTGCCGAACTAAAATCATACAGCAAATGTACATTTTGACTCAGGAACAGGATTGGAGAAATGTGTTGCATTCAACGTCTTACCAGAATGAATGTGCTCTTAGGGACCGTCTGTAAAAAGCGGCGGTGTTATCTTAATCAGTGTCAAAAAAAAGCTAACAGTATTTCAACCACATAAAATATGCATCCAGGTCAAACTGAAATCTTATTAAAAACATGTTGGGTAGTTTTAACAGCTATTAATGTCCTTAAACCGATCAAACTGATGCCATAACATTTTGCATAGAAAATCTTTCCAGTTTCTTTTAGAGTAATTGCATTTTCTCCCCGGTCCCTAAATGTCTTTGCTGCACGAGAGAAGCTGAGATAACTTTACCAATGTCAACTAGATTCTATCGATTTATGACATTATTCTGGTGAGCCAGGGTTTATTTAGTCTTCTAATGCAAAAGGTAATGACAGAAGAGAACCTGCATGTATCTTATTACATATATTACGTATACATATATTATTATAGAGAAGTTGACTAACAAATAGCCTACAAAAAGGTCAGGTCAAAGGTCAAACTATAAGCAGGGTGCGGCCCTCATTCTCAATGTGTGTGTGTGTGTGTGTGTGTGTGTGTGTGTGTGTGTGTGTGTGTGTGTGTGTGTGTGTGTGTGTGTGTGTGTGTGTGTGTGTATGTGTGTGTGTGTGTGTGTGTTCTGCACGGTTAGGTGGAGTTGTGTGTGTGTGAGAGAGAGTATGAGATTGTGTGTGTCTGATTTGTGACCAGGGGAGTAAGCACAAAGTCAAGTTCCCCTTGATTGTCATTTACACTATAGTGTAAGAAATGCATTACATGCACTCAACTGTGCATAACTCAATTATATGCACTCAATATGGAAAGAAATGGCATAGAGCAACCATTGCCCAATTTGTACAGTCATTTCTCCATCGACTTGTAATGACAAACACTTTGATCAGTCTTGTGCTCGCTCTCTGTTCCCCTTTCGCTATGACTGAACTGCTGCTTCTATATTTACACACTGCTGATCACTGGAACTTTATCAAGCATACATGGAAATAGATGTTCATAGTGTATGGAAATGAGATTAAGAATTTGGATTGTATTTTATTTTATTACACATACATAGATGTTGGGATAATATTGGTAGTTCAAGTAATTAAAGTTATTTTAATTGACAGGAGTGGTATTAGTAGTAGTAGTATTACTGTAGTAGTAGTAGCTGTAGTAGTAGTAGTAGTAGTAGAAGTAGAAGAAGAAGAAGAAGAAGAAGAAGAAGAAGCGAAAGAATAATAGGGGGAACAGTTCTAGTTATTGTTATATTAGAGTTTGTGGCTAAAATATAAACAGTCGCTACTTCTTCCTTCTCCCTAAGCCACAGTATAAACCCTTCCTATAGACACAGCGCATTGGATTGCATTGCATTTAAATTACAAGAGAAAAGCACATTTCTTTGAGAAATTGCCATTGGATTCCAATGAATAACCGTGGTGGAATAAAGCGTTTTCTTTTGCATGCACAAAGACATAAACATGCCTAGCAATTAACAGAGGCATAATGTAATCCATTTACATGGGTTATTTATTTGAATTCTATTTCATTTATGAATTGATTGAAAATAGTGAAATAGATCATTTTTTACTTTGTCACCTATATAGTCATTTTCAACAAATATCAAACGTTAAATATGCAAAGAAATAAGAATCCATTTGAAGTAATATTGTATTTGCCCTAAGATATCTAAAATCTCTCAGAATTTCAGTTCATCATTTCAGTTCATAGTTTATTTAGTACCAATAAATACATTCATAAATAAATAACAAAAATAACAATGGTCTGGAAAAGTCCTTATTCCTAAACAGATTTATTCAATAATTCCCCCCAAAAAGTACACTTGCTTCTTGTTGTACACTTGGGTTATTTATTTATTGGTTATTAGAAAATGTTATTACATTTTTCATATGAAACAAGAGAAACATAACAATACTATATATAACTATAGTAGCATATTGACGTAATGGGTTTGCTGCTATTGGTTCATATTTTGTCAAAGTGAATTATGAAAATAACATTTAACAGATTGTGAAAGTTCTCATGTATCCTCTACTCCACAGCATCAGTGAATTGTTGTAGCTGCCCAAACGTTTTGTATGATCTTCACATTTTCGATTAGATTCTGTGCATAACTCCACTTTACATGTTGCAGGATGGGTTTTCCCCAGTCCTTACATCTGTGTGTGCCCTTACAAAAAAGAAACATGAAAAAATGTGGTTTTCAGACACATAGAGTACCAGTCAAATGTTTGGATAAACCTACTCATTCCATGGTTTTTTCCTTGTGTTTAATATTGTCTACATTGTAGAATAATAGTAAAGACATCAAAACTATGAAATAACACATATGGAATCATGTAGTAACCAAAAAAGTGTTAAACAAATCTAAATATATTTTAGATTTTAGATTCTTAGTAGTGACTCTTTGCCTTGATGGCAGCTTTGGCATTCTCTCAACCAGCTTCACCTAGAATGATTTTCCAACAGTCTTGAAGGAGTTCCCACATATGCTGAGCACTTGTTGGCTGCTTTTTCTTCACTCTGTGGTCGTACTCATCCCAAACCATCTCAATTGGGTTGAGGTCGGG
The DNA here is from genome assembly GCF_002021735.2 of Oncorhynchus kisutch. Lineage (NCBI taxonomy): Eukaryota > Metazoa > Chordata > Actinopteri > Salmoniformes > Salmonidae > Oncorhynchus > Oncorhynchus kisutch. Next base: position 47,268,756 of record NC_034190.2, on the reverse strand, counting down.
TGATTGTGGAGGCCAGGTCATCTGTTGCAGCACTCTATCCCTCTCCTTCTTAGTCATTCATTGTCCTGCTGAAAAACACATTTTCAGGATCACGTGTGAATTTGTACATGGATTTCTCACATGTACATTTTTCAGTCAGACATGTGGTTTCTGAACTTTTCACATGATATTATACATTTCACATGTGGTTTTGTAACTGCCGGGATAAGAACCTGGGTCTCACTCTTGAGAAGCCAACGTCTTGACCATTAGACCAAATGGCCAACATGTGGAATTGCATTTTCACATGTGAAAATCTAATTTGAAATTTTACATGTCAAATCAAATCAAATCAAATCCAATCAAATTGGTCACGTACACAGTTTATCAGGCGTTATAACAATGCAGAAAAAGCTTATGTTACTAGCTACTAACAATGCAGTCAAGTGCCAAACAGCTCAAATGTAAAAATATTATAAAATCAAGAATAGCACTGTAGCAGTATGAAAGCGCAATCTATGCATTGGTACACCGGGGGAATTATACAATACATGACCAAAAGTATGTGAACACCTGCTTGTCGAAGATCTCATTCTAAAATAATGGGCATTCAACTAGATGTTGGAATATTGCTATGGGTACTTGCTTCCATTCACCCACAAGAGCATTAGTGAGGTCAGGCACTGATGTTGGGCAATTAGGCCTGCCTCGCAGTCGGTGTTCCAATTCATCCCATTGGTGTTCGATGTGGTTGAGGTCAGGGATTTGTGCAGGCCAGTCAAGGTGTTTCACACTGATCTCGACAAACCATTTCTGTATGGACCTCACTTTGTGCACGGGGGCATTGTCACGCTGAAACTAGAAAGGGCCTTCCCCAAACTGTTGCCACAAAGTTGGAAGCACAGAATCATCTAGAATGTCATTCTGTGCTGTAGTGTTAAGAGTTCCCTTCACTGGAACTTATGGGCCTAGCCCAAACCACGAGAAACAGCCCCAGAAAATGATTCCTACTCCACCTAATTTTACAGTTGGCACTATGCATTCGGGCAGGAAGCGTTCTTCTACAGTAGCATCCATCAAACCCAGATTCGTCCGTCGGACTGTCAAATGGTGAAGCGTGATTCATCACTGCAGAGAATGTTTCCACTGCTTCAGAGTCAAATGACGGCAAGCTTTACATCACTCCAGCCGACGCTTTGCATTGTGCATGGGGATCTTATGCTTGTGTGAGGCTGCTCGGCCATGGAAACCCATTTCATGAAGTTCCAGACGAACAGTATTTATACTGAACAAAAATATAAACGCAAAATATAAAGTGCTTGTCCCATGTTTCATGAGCTGAAATAAAAGATCCCAGACATTTTCCACACAGGCAAAAAGCTTATTGCTCTCACATTTTGTGCACAAATGTATTTACATCCCTGTTAGTGAGCATTTGTCCTTTGCCAAGATAATGGTGGTGCTGTAATAATGTCCTTTTGTGGGGAAATGGTTACATTTTCAAAATCTAGAGATAACATGTTTAAACTGTGTTGAGTTTTTTGGTCATTTTGATGTAAAATTGAATTGTTTTTACCAAATGAAAAACAAATGAGTTTTTCCATTGACATGAGTGTAGCCAAGCTAAGTAGCTAGCTAGCTTTATCGACTGGCCTACACTTCCTCCTAGACTTTGATTGTTGCTTTCATGATACGGTTAGATATATATATATTTTTTAAACTATTTTTCTATTTACTACAGTATTTTGTGCACTTTGAGATGATTCTTGTATACTGAAAAGCACTTTACAAATGTAATCATTAATTATTATTAAAACCGATTTTAATCTATTTGAAAATGTGTGAATGTGTTTGCTACAAAAAAATGTATGTTAACATGAATGTTACTTTGGAAAATTTCAAGCCGTCAATATTCTTGTGAGGTGCTTTATGTAAAAATTCTGCTATTATTATGTTTTTTTTAACGTTGGTCAGCCCTATTTCTAATTGAACAGTCAGTATTGATAATAAGTATACATTGGAAGAGAAACACCGGGTCGGTCAAATGGTCAAGACATTGTCTTCTCCTGTGGGAGACCTGGGATCGAATCCTGCTGCTTAAAAATGTGGAACAGAATGCTATATGTTAAATTTAACCATGTATCTGAGTCATGTGAAAAATGTAAATTCATGTGAAAGTTCATATTACCAAAAACCATGTGTCTGACTCGTGATTTTTTTTCCTCTTATTTTTTTCACGTGACACATTTTTCACACGTGATTTGTTCATACATATGTCCGAAAACCACTTGTCTCACAGTTTTTTTTATGTGTATTTTTTTGTAAGGGTCTCCACACTGTTCAATTGCTGCTTTTTCAACCCGCACACTAAATGGGCTTCATCATTGATCTCAGTCATCACAATGGTTCAGCAGCTCCTTTACACAATACTACATCATCAGCCTCTCACGGGTTGTGTTCCAATGCACTCCTTCGGCAGTGTGTGTGTGTGTGTGTGTGTGTGTGTGTGTGTGTGTGTGTGTGTGTGTGTGTGTGTGTGTGTGTGTGTGTGTGTGTGTGTGGCAGAGAGAGATGTGAGGTCTAGCTTTGAGTCAGAAGCAGCAGCTGAAGCCTGGGTCTGAGAGTGTGTGTGGGATGAGACCCCCCCCTCCCCCCCCCATTTCCCTCAATTGTCTCTCATCAACACACTCATCAACTATCTCTCTGCCTCTCTCTTCCCTCTTGCTTATTGAAGACAAGACACACTTGTGTAGAAGTGTGAGAAAGAGGATCGTAGTGCGTACGCATGTGCATACGTGCGTGTGTGTGTGTGTGTGTGTTTGTGTACATCTTTGTGTGTCCACCCCTTTCGCAGTGAGTAAGGCGAGTGGGCGGTAGCAGCAACTGGTCTGCTTATGTGGTGCGATGCATAGCAGACATGTTTCTCACTGCTAGATATTACTCATTTCCTCAGCCCTACACACACACACACAAACACACAGTCTCAGTTAGACGCTCACGCACATACACACACTGACACACAGAAGCTCGCAGCTTCTCAGTGGTCTTGCTGGTGCTATTTTTCACTTATACGGAGCTCTGTGGCATCGTGTGACTGGTAGCTGTTGTTGGTGTTTCTATTGGCGCTGTAGAGGTAAAGTAGGAAGCAGCCTGTGGAGAGGCGCCTGACCCCCCTGGAGGTTCTTAACCCAGGAGGGCTGCAGCATGTATGACCACCAACACCTGGACAACACTCTGGTCAACAGCCCACTCTAAGGTCAGTTACTGTACATCACAAGCAACTCCATCAACCCATCTGTTGTCTTGTGTTCTCAACCGCTCTTTTTATGTCTAAATGTTGTTTAGCTGTACATGGATTTGACTACTTGTTGCTGCATAGCAAATTGACCCTTGTAGTTAATGCTTTACTCTCTCTTTTTTATTTTTTACATCAGATCTGTGATAAGGATTCAAATGGGTTGACTTTGATTTTCATACAGATGTTGTTTCAGAGTGGAGGTGGAGATAGAGTATATCTTATGTCGGCGTGGTCGCACCTGTTGATCTAGTTTTCGACGGCGGAGGTAGAATGGCTGTGAGTCATTCTGGGTCCTCCCTGTGGTCAGATGCTGAATGGAGGGACTGTCTTACTGTCATACAGGGCACTACTAATACAACAATGCTTTTATTTACTGTGAAGAGGAGAGGGAGAAGCGTGATGGAAAGCAGGAGAGAATGAGAGGAATTTCAGGCATTCTTTCCAATATTTCAAAATGTATCTTTTGAAAGTCCTACATTTCTCAATGACATCAGAGCATGTTGATATTTGTTTAAGTTTATTTGAATCCAACCACACTGCTATGAGATAAGGCTGTGTGTGTTGCTGTGCGTGTGTGTGTGCGTGTCTGTGTGTGTGTGTGTGTGTGTGTGTGTGTGTGTGCCTTATCAGCTCTACTGTGTGGGAGGTGAGGGAGTTTTTCTTTAGCTTTAGAGTGAATCTGCAAAGGTTCTCCTCAGAGAGCATCAGAATCATCCCAAATGATTCCCTTGTCATGCTGCTTGCTATGGGATGGAAGCCTGACAGGTACATTGGAGCTAATTTGACTTGGCCTCTTTACTCCTTGTGGCTCCAGTTGATGGGATTAGCTGGCAGATGTGTATTACCGGGTTATTTAGCGGAACACTGTTCACTGCAACCATGCCCCCGAGAGTGTATTTGTCCAGCAAACCAACACTGTACTACAGCAGAGAGCAGTCATATTTTCTTCCTGATACACTTTGATATCTAGCAGTCCATCAACAATATTCTCTACATACCATTTCACAGTTCACAATTGCATTGGTCTCAGGGGAGGATTGATTTATGAAACTTTGTTGAAGTGAGCAACTGGTGAGATGGAATAAGTCCTAAGGCATTTCAGGACATTCCAGGGTGAAACATCTCGCCTGTTGCCCCTGCATGTTGGATTTCCATGGATACCTTAGTTCTTTCAGTATGTTAGCATTATCTCTACCCTGTTTAATCTACATCAATACATGTAAGGGCTAAATTGCAAAGTGGCATTGTCACAAAATGCTGTTGCTTCACCTGAGAAATCTGCTCTGATTTTCCACGGAAGTCTGTTGTGCTTGTCAAAAAAAAATCTGTTCAATTCCCAGTAATTCTACTCAATTTAAACCTGCAGTATATCCCAGACTGTCCAACCACCCCCTCAACACTTAAGTCAATGCCTGGTGTAGTTTCTCTTTCGTCCATATGGAGTGATTGATTGACACTGAACAAAGCAGCAGCCTTTCAACTGAGACAGCTGAACACTCCACTCCACTTCAATCTGCTCCAACCCCCTTTTAGAGTGTGTTTTCTTGTGGAACTTTGAGTAGGTGACGAGCGACAGTTTCCCCGGCTCTCCCCGGAGAGAGTATCCCAATGTAACCTGTCTTCCCTATGTGGACTCAGTTTCCATGGCGACAGCTTGGCGTAGCGAGACGGGGAGAGTAGGCAGGGTTCAGTCGGGGCAGACAGGCGTGCGGACGAGCCGAGCGCTGAGTGACGGGGAGGACTGGCGGGCGGCGGGCGGCGTGCGGCGGTGGCAGCAACGGTGGCGGCAGGAACAGCTGTGCTAAGTGGAGCCATCACATCAAAGCAGCTCATTTAGAACATTTGGAGAAGAATTAACGGAACTCCCACGCGCTCCACACTGAACCAAGCAGGGCTGCTCAGCTCTGATACTTACACTGAAGCAAATTATACTCTCACGTCAACACACACACACACACAAAGATACACACACCACCTCCCGCGGCGATATCAACAGTGTTCCTCTCAGTTTAGGATGGATGGCGACCAGCTCTGTCCATCGCTGGGGGAGTGAGATAGAGTCATAGCTGCCTGAGGGGTGTGTGTGTGTTTCCGTGCTTCCCCGCGTTTTTTCATTCATATATGCATGTGTGTGCGTGTGTGTGTATGTGTGTGTGTCTGTGTGTACGTGCAGTAGTAAATAGGACATTGAGGAACAACCCTCAGGGGTGTGAGGGAGGCGGTTCATGAGAATAGTATGAAACCATATCTCCATATTTAATCCTCAGAGAGAGAGAGAGATGAAAGGTATCCTGCCGGGAGTGTGTACAGCATGTATGTTTATGCAGCTATACCGCACTGCCTCGGAACTGCACTGTTCGCACAATGTATGCCGTATTTTTAGAGCACTTGTGGGAGTTCATGTGCTTCTTGAACGAGACCAGTCAATTGGAGAGTTTTTCACCACATTACCAGCAACTTATGTATTATGTGTAGCAACTACGACACCCTTGAGCTGGATGTGTTGAGCCAGAGTTCGTGAGCTTGACGTTTCATTGGGTTTGGGGGTTGATTTTCTGAAGTTCTGTTGACCTCAGAGACTCCAGGGCTCAATTCAGTAAATTGACCCAGAACGGGGTTGATACGGGCCACGGGTCCTGACTAATAAAAAAATTGAACTCACACGGGCTTTGACCCCTGGTATAATATGAACACACATAAACTATGGTAAATGAGCTCAAAAACTGCGACATTTTCTCTCTGCCCAATGGCAAAATATGTCAAATTGCAGGAAAGTTGCTTTAAAACTTCAAAGAGTGTCTCTCTGCCAACAAGAGGAGTGTGACCAGTATGAACAGTTTGGAGTCGTATGGGTTGTAAAGTGGGGGGGTTTGTTTTCTTTGACAGTAAATTACAATATCCATTTGGACCTTGCCACCAAGGAAATTTGTGTGACCGGACCTTTTCAAATAGTACTTGAGTACCCATGATTACAATGTTGCACAGGCGAGATAAACATTCTCTGTCTATTTCCACAGTAGATCACTCTGCCTCAATCTGTGTCTGGTGTTTGCATGTCTGTGGGTATCAGAGCTGACTGACTGCTTAGTCCTAACAATTCTTGACAGCTAGGCCTGACAGACTGTCCACATTTCACTCTGAGATGTTCACACTTCACTCAATCTCTCTTTCTCTCGGCTACCTCCCTTTGTCTCCCTCCTCTCCCCTCCTCCCCTGTCTCTCTGTGTAGGTGATAGGTTGTTCAGGACTAGGGTGTCAGTGATCTGACAGTGATGTCGTGTCGAGGCCCTCCCCTCTCTCTGCGGCCCTCGTTTTCCCGTGAGTCCCATGTAACCTAGCCGCCCCCGCCCGCCGCCGCTGGCGCTCACCCATGAATCCCAGCCCCGACCGCGGCAAAGAGTGCCTCCCCCCCAAGAAGAGGGAATCCCGGCAGGGCTCGGTTGACCAGCGCACCCTCCTGGACGAGTTTAAACCGCCCGCCTCGCCCCTCAGGACCCGGCCCGCCGGCAGCTCAGGGAGAGATGAGGGGTGCAGGGAGAACAGCGACGAGGCTCTGACAAACCCCCACAGTCTGCTACCCTCTCCCCCACCTCCCCTCCCTCCCCCTGGTATCCCCCTCCCCCTGCCATGGCACCTGCCTTACACCCCCTCTGTCCCTCTACCCTTCCTCCCAGGCCAGGTAGGAGAGAGGAGGGGGTCAGGCTCACCCTCCTGGAGGGATGATCTTCTCCCTTCCCCACTCCCCCATCACTCCAGGTGGCTCCGAGGTGAAATCCCCCTTCCCCTTCCACCCTGCTCATCCTCTTCCTCCTTCAAGAGCCCCTTCCCTGCTGACTCCAGAGAGATGTGGTCCTATTTCAACACAGAACGAAGGGACTATAGCTCCTCTCTCTTCTCCCCCTCCCACCTGTTCAGCCAGCCCCCCCTCTACCGTCCTGACACCTCCATGACTGAAGGCAGACACAGATACCTGGGCAAGAGGCCCAACGGGCTGGACGGCCCGGACAGCAGGACTGCCTCTGCCTCCAGGGTAGCGCCACCCTCAGGAGAGTACGGGAACGAACCCAGTGGCAGGGCCAGGCTGGGTGGCAGCCTCCACGGTTCCCATGCCAACGGGCGGCGGAGACACCAGGAGGATCCCATGGGACGTTCTCAGACGGTTGCGATTTTCCAAGATTCCCGAGCGCCACCTCCGGAGGGCCCTGACTCACATTCCTCTCTGCAGGACAGGGATCCCCGTGGGACGCCAAAGCCTGGGACCCTCACCCTGATCCCTAGCAGGCCCCAACCCCATCGGGCAGACCCCAGGGCAGGGAGAGGGGAGATTCTGGACCCCCTGGGGAGCTCTCCGGCTAAGGCCCAGATTTACTACTCCCTGGGGTCGATGTACTCTGCCCTACAGTCCAGCCACCCCCAGGCTCAGCCTTTCCCCCTGTACAGCCCCTCAGGCAGCCCTCAGTACGGCCTGCACACCATGAGGAACTCACAGCACTCGCCTCAGGGGCAGCCCAACAGCCACGTCACAGAGAGCGACAGAGAGAGGGAACGAGAGCGAGACAGAGAACGAGACAGACGACGAGAACAAGACAGAGAGAGAAAACGCGAACAAGACAGAGACAACCGGGAGAGAGACAGTGAACGAGACAGAGACAAAGACAGCGGAGACCTTTCCCCTGGGCGGCAGTACTCACGTCCCCACGCCTCCCCCCTCCTTCCCCTCACGGCCATCTCACCCCCTGCCCCCCACCACCACCACAACCCCCCAGCACTCCTACCTCATTTTGCCAAGGGATCTCTGATTGAGCTGGTGGGGGGCCGTCTAAAGCGTGTGGAGGAGCTGAGGACGGAGGACTTCCTAAGGAGTGCCAACACCTCCCCGGAGTTCCACCTGAGCACCTGCACCATTCTGCTCATCGCCCCCAGCGACACACACGGCTTCAACCACCTGCAGGTCCTCCTCACAGACCGCAACACTCAGGTCAGTGGCTCATCTATCTTCTAGATTTCTATTCTCTATCTGAGTCACTTCTAGACAATATATTATAATAAAGGCACTGGTCATTCACTACATAAGCAAACGTTTGCAATCCTCTCCAATCACTCACACATGTTAACATATGACAAATTTGCTTACAACAAGGATTTTTCAAATCATAATTTAAATTTAATCTCCTTAGTATAAAATGATGTATATCCCCAGCACTGTTGTGAATATGTTGTTGTTGTTCTGTCTGTGTAGGAGTTACTAACAGTTCTGGTGGAGTACCCGTTCTTCGTGCGGGACCGCGGCTGGTCTTCCTGCTGTCCCCAGAGAACCTCCCAGCTCTACGGCCTATCCTGCCGTCAACTCAGCGAGGGAGACATCTGCCTGGCCCTCACCCCCTCACACTCACCTCGCACACACACACACTCACACACACGCACAGCCCCGCGGGGCCACCGCACACACACTCGGGCCAGGGCCGGCGCCAGCTCACACAGGGAAGACATGCCCCCTCCTCCCCCTCCTCCTCCTCTTTCTCATCCCTCCCCTGCTCTCGCCCCTCCTCCTCTTCCTCTGCCCCCCGCAGACCCTCCCACCCAGGAGCAGCCACGCTCACGGAAGAGGCGATGGTCCGCCCCCGACCTCCTACCCCCTACTGGAACTACTGAAGCTACCGGGTACTGACAAGACCACCAATTTACCTCACGGCTCCAAGCATAGGAAGCGGCAGTAGAGCTTACACACGCACACACACACACACTGAAACACACACATGCAAGCACAAACACACCCTCCTTGTCTCTAGAGCACACACATGGCCACACAGTAGAGAGACCACAAGGCAGGGTTGCAGGGAAGGACAAAGAAATGCAACTTTACTTGTGTCCACACTGCTGCCCAAAGTATGAGCCTATACCCCTCTTTCTTCATCCCTCTTTCCCCTCTCTCCACTTAGCACACCTCTGACAGGGGTAGCTGTCTGAGGACTCCCAGAGAACAGACGTTGAGTGAGACACTGTTTTTGTTATGGTTGTCCCACACGTCTACTTACTGACAGTGTTTTCTGCAGGGTATCGGTTTTCAATCAGGGTTATGGAAGCAAGCTCTATTGAAGATGTCTATCGCAGAGAGAGAGAGAGATATATATATATATAAATATATGACTATATATTACATTACAGATGTTCTATAAATATGCTAAACCGATTTAATGCAACCTCTCTGATTGTCACTTTCGTAATGCGTTCTCAGTTTTAGATTTTCTCGCTTCTTCTGATACGAAGTTTGACTGTCAGTCAGTCAGTCAGTCCATCGGTCAGTGGGTCTGGGCAGGCAAGGTAAATGAATGTATCAGCTACTCTTCGCCTTTTTACTATTCTCGTTACCGGGGGGGGGGGGGGGGGGGGGGGGGGGTCATGTTAATCTCTTGTTCGCCAAGGTATTGCCCTCCGATATGTTCTTAACATTATCTCAGCAAAAGGAAAAGCACTAATGAAAATTGCGTAACAGACAATCCTCTCCCACACAGGTGGGTCTGTGTCGCTTCGCCTTGACCCCGAGAGTGTTTTTCCATAAAAAAAATAAAAATGTAAAAGATGGATCGGCGGGAGAGTAATGGTGCTAATAACAGGTTGGAACAGGATGCTTTGTGAACACAAACTTGACCCCTCTGTACTGTACTCTGTACCCCTTCTGTTCCCCTTTCTTTTCTCCATGTACTGTATATGTTTGAGCGCAGGGAAAAAAACGATTGAAAGTATTTTAAAACTCAGATACGGGTATCTTTTCTGATTCAGCACACTCTTTCACTTTAGTTTTTTCAACTTTTTTTAGTTTGTTTGTTTTTCAAAAACAAAAAAAACCTGACCTGTTGTTTTTTTTTCCTTTGTAAATGTTAAAACTATAAAAATTGTATATTTTTGAAATTGTGAGTCTGTTATATGATGTTCGCTAGAAATTATAAAAATTAAAATAAGCTTTATGAATTTATACTGAATGAGGTGACTTCATACCCCATACATGCATGATCAAACGTGTTGTACACACAGCCAATGTACTATCTTAGTTGTAGGGGACATATGTCTTAGGAAAAAAAGAATGTCCAACACTCCCATACTATGACATTTAATAATAATGGCATCTTTCCTGACAAAGACCGATGGTGACTGAAACATTGCCATTAAACTATGGGAGCATTCAAGCAGTGTGCACTTATACTACTATTTCATAGCACAAGATAAAACGTTTCTTATTTCAATAATTTTTTGTGGTTTAAAGATTTGTAATGATTAACCTGATTTAAAGGCAGGTCTATAAGTCTGTCACTGTGCCATACATCACACAATGGATATAAAACCATTGATAGAGTTACTAGACTCTAGCTGCACATAAAATTCAATCACAAGTTGATTATGAGGTAAATGGAGGAATGAATTGCTGCCGTTTTTCATATTATATAAGATACTGTACAAACATACTCTACTCACACAACGTAAATGAGGAAAATATTAAGGAAAGATATCAAACATATTGTATACTGGCAAAATGATTACATTATCTGTAGATTATATTGTTAAACCCAAAAATAAAACCAATATTTCAACTTCTGTAGGTTAAGAAAACTATGAGTGTGTTTACACAGGCAGCCAAATTCAGATGTTTTTTGGGGGGTGTCTCGACACTCGACTCACCCCTCATCATGGCTGGCTAGACTGGGACAGGAGGGTACCAGGGGGGAATGTTCCTAAGTGTTTACTTAGAGATGGGTCCTGGTCTCATCAGTGCTGGGAGAGGGTTGTGACTGACCCTGTTCCTCCTCCCCCATGGTGATGTGTGTGTGAAGGCATGGTCTCTCTTATGGCCCCAACCTCTGGCACCTCTGCAATAGGTTGACAGCGAACAGGGGCACTACCTGCACACCAACACACACACACAGACAAGAAGACATTGTCACTGACTATGACTACAAGGACCTCTGCTGGTAGCTACTGCAGAATACATACAGTTTACTGCTCAAATGGGAGGGAAAGACCTGGATTGATAGAATGAAAAACTTTTTTCATATTATTACCATATAACAATATAATAACATTGTACAGACAAAAACATAATTACAAAATCAACATACTGTAAATATGGTCCCACTAAACTAGGCAAAGGGTCAGTTGCTGTAGCACAGGAAATTCCTAATCCACAGTGACCCCTGACCCCATTACATTAGCCACCTGTGCAATGATCAGCTTCCTGGTTTTCAGGGGGCTGGCGTCAGGAAACTCCTCCCCAAAGCAGAGGTCAATCTCATAGCGAGGTTTGGGTCCCGCCCCCTTGAGAAAGTCCTGGAGCTCTGTGGAGAGAGGGAACGGGAGGGGTGGAGAGAGAGAAGGGGATGGAAAGACAGGAGGAGAAGGATGGAGAGAGAATAAGAGAGGGATTGACCGGGAGCCAGGTTCGCTGTCTCACCATATCACATCTGTTTGCTACACAGAAGTTGTATTAGTGAAGCCCCTACCCTTCAGAAATATAGATGCATTCAGCAGCTTGCAGGTCCTCTCTCTGTTCAGCTTGTTGGGCCTGTCTGTGTGCTGGGCCAGAGGGCCACTCCAATACACCCTGCCCTGGCAGAACCTTTTGATAAACACCCCATCTGGAGCCACCCACACCAGGACACCCCTCTCCAAGTGGGGCAGCAGGCGGCCCATGGCCTCAGCGATACCGGGGGGCAGGTGGATGACCCCTGGAGGGGGGAAGGGGACCTGTTGGGCTGTGCAGGGGCCATAGATCCTCTCGTTCCCCAGGGGCACCTGACCATGTAGAATGAAACAGCCATCTGGGGTGCTGGTGGTCACATCCACTACTAGCTGGTCCTGGTAGAACAGACACACCCGCACACGGAAGTCTGGACACATGCAAACACAGACACAAGCAATGCAAACACACACATGCTAATTAAAGGTCCAAATGCAGTCCTTTTTATCTTAATATCAAATAATTCATAGGTAACAATTAAGCACCTTACCGTGATCAATTTCAATTGAAATGGTAAAAAATTTACAAAAATAGATTCTTAGGAAAGAGTCATTCTCAAGCAAGACATTTGCCAAAACTATCTGTGAGGTTTGGAACTCTCTTTCTCATTGGTCTATTAACTCATTTATCGCCTGGTGATGTCACCAGACAGGCTCTTTTCAAACACTTACAAACTTCTTACACACATTTTCATCATTTTCACAATTTCACAGTATTATTCCAACCTCACAGTGTGGAAAAATATACAGTGCCAGTCAAAAGTTGGACACACCTACTCATTATTTATTTTGACTATTTTCTACATTGTAGAATAATAGTGAAGAAATCAAAACTATGACATAACACATATGGGATCATGTAGTAACTAAAAAAAAGTGTTAAACAAACTAAAATATATTTTAGATTTGAGATTCTTCAAAGTAGCCACCCTTTGACTTGATGACAGCTTTGGACACTCTTGGTATTCTCTCAACAAGCTTCATTAATGCATTTCATTTAACAGGTCCTTTCCAACTTTCCTTCTTAATGCGATTGAGCCAATCAGTTGTGTTGTGACAAGGTAGGGGTGGTACACAGAAGAGAGCCCTATTTGGTAAAAGACCAAGTCCACATTATGGCAAGAACAGCTCAAAAAAGCATAGAGAAACGACAGTCCATCATTACTTTAAGACATGAATGTCACGCCCCGATCTGTTTCACCGGTCCTGTTCGAACGTCTCCACCCCCCTCCGGGTGTCGCCCATCTTCCCCATTATCCCCTGTGTATTTATACCTGTGTTCTCTGTTTGTCTGTTGCCAGTTCATCTTGTTTGTCAAGTCAGCCAGCATTTTTCTCAGTTCCAACTCTCTTTTTCTCCCCCTCCTGGTTTTGACCCTTGCCCGTCCTGACTCTGAGCCCGCCTGCCTGACCACTCTGCCTGCCCCTGAGCCTGCCTGCTGTCCTGTATCGTTGCCCCTACTCTGGATTACCGACCTCTGCCTGACCTGACCCTGAGCCTGCCTGCCGTACTGTACCTTTGCCCCACTACTCTGGATTATTGACCCCTGCCTGCCTTGACCTGTCGTTTGCCTGCCCCTGTTGCTGTAATAAACCTTGTTACTTCAACATAGTCTGCACTAGGGTCTTACCTGAAACGTTATAATGAAGGTCAGTCAATCCGGAACATTTCAATAACTTTGAAAGTTTCTTCAAGTGCAGTTGCAAAAACCATCAAGCGCTATGATGACACTGGTTATCCTGAGGACCGCCACAGGAAAGGAAGACCCAGCGTTACCTCAGCCTCGGAAATTCCACCCAAATAAATGCTTCACAGAGTTAAAGTCACAGACACATTTCAACATCAACTGTTCAGAGGTGACAGTGTGAATCAGGCCTTTGTGGTTGAATTGCTGCAAAGAAACTACTGAAGGATAAAAATAAGATGAGACTTGCTTGGGCCAAGAAACACAAGCAATGGACATTAGACCAGTATAAATCTGTCCTTTGGTCTGATGAGTCCAAATTTGAGATTTTTGGTTCCAACCACTCTATGAGACACAGAGTAGGTGAACGGATGACCTCTGCATGTGTGGTTCCCACCGTGAAGCATGGAGAAGGAGGTTTGATGGCATTTTGCAGCGATACGCCATCCCATCTGGTTTGCGCTTAGTGGGACAATTGCTTTTAAACAGGACAATGACCCAACACACCTCCAGGCTGTGTAAGGGCTATTTGACCATTTTTACCTTTATTTAACTAGACAAAGTCAGTTAAGAACACATTTTTACTTTCAATGACAGCCTAGGAACAGTCGGTTAATTGCCTCGTTCAGGAGCAGAATGACAGATTTTTACCTTGTCAGCTCAGGGATTTGATCTTGCAACCTTCCGGTTACTAGTCTAACGCTCTAACCACTGCCGCCCCGATGACCTGGCCTCCACAATCACTCGACCTCAACCCAATTGAGATGATTTGGGATGAGTTGGACCACAGAGTGAAGGAAAAGCAGCCAACAAGTGCTAAGCACATGTGGAAACTTATTCAAGACTGTTGGAAAAGCAAGAGTGTGCAAAGCTGTCATCAAGACTAAAGGGTGGCTACTTTGAAGAATCTAAAATATGAAACATTTGTTTAACACTTTCTTTGGTTACTACAAGATTCCACGTGTTATTTCATAGTGTTATTTTGATGTCTTCACTATTATTCTATAATGTAGAAAATAGTAAAAATAAAGAAAAACCCTTGAATGAGTACATGTGTCCAAACTTTTGACTGGTACTGTATATAACACAGGAAAATCACATTTTTGATTGCATTGGGCATTCAATCAATCAATCAAGCATTAACCCACTCAAATTTGAATAACTCTGCAGTGTATTGTCTCACCAGAGATCTGTGGTGTGGGGCTGAACATGGAAAAGGTAGCAGAGCTGTCCATCTGGGGAGTCCCTGTGTTGGAACAGTAGTGTACATGGTCCAAACCCCCTTGACGGGAGACAACACAAACACATATCATATCTAATTCAACATTGTTCAGTGATTCAGCTACCAGTCACACATACATGGAGGCTGATACTGACCACTGGGGTTGACTCTTCCATCCCTTTCCTCTGATTCCCTATGGCAGCCAAACTGAGGGGAAACACATATTCACAGCAAATCATCTGACTTGTTAAGGAACATTCAGTGCAAGTGTGCAAAATTCATCCCAACGTAATCTAAAGTTATTGCAATAGGTGTCCTCTAGATGGCAGCAACTATGCACCTGTCATACAGCATTGAAAACAAAACCGTTGTGTTACCTGTGGATGGTGTGTGATGGTGTTCCTCAGGTGAGCACTGGAGCTCCTGGTCTGGATTATCACCTGACTTTCAGTTTCAGGAGATTCTGAGAGAGAGAGAAGGAGGGTTAGAGAGTAATTACTCACACTTTAAACCCATACGGGGCTCTGAGCTCTCTAGACTCGTGCTTCATGAGAAGACTGAAAATAGAGGCTACTGGTACCTAAGCATCTGCCTGTCGTTGTCTCTGCCTGGATACGGTAGGCCTTGTAGGGCTCGGAGACGTCCAGCTGGCTGCGCTCTGGGACCTCCTGGAAGTCTGTGCTCTTGTTGAGGGCACAGCGGATACGAGTCTTCCAGGAAGTGGGGTCTGCCTTGTCCCTCCCCTCTCGATACTTCCCCTTATACACTGCCCACGCCTGGTAGTTGGAAACACAACACATAAAGGTATGCATGCATGCACACACACACACACACACACACACACACACACACACACACACACACACACACACACACACACACACACACAATATGAATAACCATTTGAGTGCATATGAGTGCCAAATAAGACATAAGGCATAAGTTGGTGGCTTGACACTGAGGACTGAGTGTAATCACGAGTTTCATTCCAAAATGTTATATATCCATTTTCAGAAATGTTGGTAAATCAGCTTTTATTGTTTAAATATTTTTTTCTTCTCACTATGGCAATGACAGGCGTATTTGGTTGAGAGGGGTTGGGTGAAATGCGGAGGACTAATTTCAGTTGAATGCATTCAGTTGACCAGGTATCCCCTTTCCCTTTAAAATCACTTGATGGATTCATTTCAGCATTTGCAAAATCCTATATATCTGCCTCACACTCAGAGAAATGGTGGTCTGGTGCCATAAAGAGGGACTTCAAAGTATGGCACTTGTCTCAGAACCGGGCAGCACGGCTGGCCCATAAAAGTACACGGAGGGCTAACATTAATGATATGCACGTCAATCTCTAAAGGCTCAAAGTGGAAGAGAAAATGACTTCATCACTACTTGTTTTGTAAGAAGTGTTGACAACTTGAATGTACCGAGCTGTCTGTTTAAAACTACTAGGGAACCCATGCATAACTCACAAGAACCCAGGAAGAGTAGCTGCCGAGGCAGCAGCTAATGGGGATCCCTAATAAATACAAAATAGGCTAGAAACAATAAACATTCTAACCTTGAAAAGGGCTGCATCTTCATTCAGATTATAGTCCTGTTTTGCCGCGTGTTTCCATGGGATCCTGAACATAGTTTTGTTCTGGTTCTCCCAGGTGAGTCCTGCGTACTTTCCACTGTCTATCTGCGCTATCAGCCACTCTCTCAGATGCATGTTCGTGCCTGCCTTCTCCATCTTGAAAATACGTTTTAAATGAATACTTCAAAAAATATATTCAAAAGTTGTTATTGGCCATGTACAGACCACAAGTAGGCCTACTCACAATCACATGATCCCTCTTTGTACATGTACCTACTGTAGACTAACAGGCAAAAACTAAATGTATTTGTTTCAATCTTTTCAACTATTTAGTTTAGTTAAATTATAGCTAAATGTGCCCATGAAGGTAATCACCACGCATTGTTGGAGTGGTTTGACGCCTTTCAAGACGAAAATGAAAGTAAGTGTGCTAAAGTTAGAATACTTTCAGTTTATGACTAGATAGGCTCAGGTAGCTCTCAGAGTGCAGGAAGGTGTGACGTTACAGTGAAAATAAAGTGAGGTGTGAAGTTTTAAAAAAATCAACAAAACAAACAGATTTGACTGGGAGATGTCTTGTAGAACATTATGCAGTACGTTCCCGTTATTGCACACAGTGATAGCCTATGTCTGAAACAACTGATCTCGTAAAATGTTTCAAGTGTTATTAGTCGTATGTACAGGATACACAAGGTTCCTTCTTGACGATGCAACAACCGTGATGAAATGTTTTTTTGTTTTTTTTACAAAGAATACGAACATATAGTAAATGGCCCAGTAGAATAGAATAAATATTTTAGCATAAGTATTACAGGATTGCACAATTGGGGAAGGGGGCTGGGGGCAAGTGTACAAATTGTGCAGTGTAGTAAGAGTCTGGAAGCAGCAGTGGTGATGTGTGCCAGTAGCGGTGTGTGGATAAAATCACTGAGGAAGCCAAGCCAGTAAAAAAAAATATTACATAATATATACATATTACAACCTACGGTTCAGTACGATGTGATATTTGTGTTGTTTTCTCTATAACCCATCCGTTGTCTTTTTGTTGTCACGGGCTTATCGTATATATATATATAGCAAACGACGCAGCTATCACAACATACTGTAGGTTGCAATATGGCTTTTTTTAATACTGGCTTGGAATCCTTAGTGATTTTACCCACGCTCCGCTACTGATCTGAAGTGATGCATTCTTAGTTATTAGTTAGGCATAACCATCAGACCAGTTTCTTTTCCCCGTGACTGAGTAGCCTCGGCGTTCCCCTTTCCCTCCGCCATGCGGTGGACTAGGAACATGCACCACAGTCACCCTCCTTCAGGATGCATAACTAAATAATATTCTCACGAAAGGGTTTGACCGGGTCACAATACACAATACACGATACACAATACATACATCATGAGTATGATTGTAGCCCATTCAAAAGACATAGACTGCATATCAATGTATTAAATGTTTATCTGATATTCACTGGAGTGAACACAGCTTGGTTGAAAGTAACTGAAAACATTGAAATACATTTTTTTTGTGGTTAAAGGCTGTCCTGTGAGAAATTATGCCTCTCTATCCTCGCCCAGTCTGTGTGGAGAGGTACAGAGATGAGAGGAGTGGGGAGAGTTTGACAGAAGAAGCCCCTCAGATTGGATTGAGGGGGACCCCCTGAAATGAATGTGCATTATAAACTAGGTGGTTCGAGCAATGAATGCTGATTGTCTGACAGCCGTGGTAAATCCCGGGTTTGACAAAACATTTATTTTTACTGCTCTAATTACATTGGTGACCAGTTTATAATAGCAATAAGGCACCCCTGGAGGTTTGTAGTATATGGCTAATATACCACGGCTAAGGGCTGTATCCAGGCACTCCAAGTTGCGTCGTGCATAAGAACAGTGGTATAATGGCCATATACTTAGTGCCTGAAAAGGTACAAATCTGTTCTTCTACCCCTGAACAAGGCAAATAACTCACTGTTCCTAGGCCTTCATTGAAAATAAGAATTTGTTCTTAACTGACTTGCCTAGTTAAATAAAGGTAAAATGTATTGTTACAGCAGTAGCTAATCGTGCATTATTGCTGGAATAACCCCCTGATCACCACATCTGTCATGTTGAGAAGTCATGTTGTTTCACCTTCACAGCCGGGAAATCCACACTTCCTTTAAAATGTTAAGAGGGGTGGGTGTGTGTGTGTACGGGTGTGTACACGTGTTTCTCTGTCTGCTATAGGTTTAGTTTCCTGTTCTTAACCACAGTGGTAACAATGAAGATTCATTTAGCCACTGATGCAAAGAAATACAACCAGACTAAATCACGACAAATTAGCACGCAGAATATATATTTGATTTGCTATACAGCGAATTCATTCTTGCTGACAAATAGATATGGAGTGCATTCCAACAACATTAAAATGGCCCTTTACTCTTTTCTCCTTGGCTGTCTCCGTATTCACATTCCTTAGACTCTCTAGGAGGCTATCTCACCTTTGTGTGAATCGTTATGTTTCTACAGTATATTTAGCATTTTGTTTAAAAAAGAAATAGGAAACCACTTTTAAAGGTAAACACACACACAGTATAATGGCTTCTGATTGGCTAAGATCTAACTTGCCCACACACTGAAAGCTGATAACACAAATTTCATGTGAAAGTGGAAGTGTGAATTAAGAGGATTGTTATCTGAAGTCTCTCCGCCTCATGCTCCTTTTAATACCAGCAATGAAAAAGAAGACGCAATACATTCATTCAGACCAACTGGATGAAAAAGAGTCAGTTGGCCTTGTCTGTAATCTGGCTTGCCTACTATTTACTTAAACTGCATACTGTGTACTAATCGTACTACATACTCTTTATAACGTACTCTTAAGTACAAACGAGTGCAGAAAGCAACACATTTGACATACTAGGCTCGTCCATACTGAGAATGCTTCATCTAATGTGCAGTTGATTCCCACCATCGGTTCATTTTGGTACACAGTGCTTTCCCTGATCATCAACTGTTGTCAAACGAGTCTGGAAAGGCGATTCTCTTCCTCAGAAATGTTCAGCAAATTCTATTAGTCGAAAAGTCGAAAAGAGTATGACATCCTGGCATTTAAAGCATGCTACATTTTCTAAATGTCACATACTGTAAAATGTTATATTTTTGTATACCCAAAATGCCTGCTATTTAGATCGCAAGTAGGGGTATTTGGACAGGCCAATGTCATTGTGAATGTCTGGCCTACCGAAAGTACAAGAACAATGACCGTTGAGCTCAGATCACACACAAACACACACACAGATACACACACACACACACACACACACACACACACACACACACACACACACGATCTTCACCACCAGGGGGCAGGTCTCCCTTTCCCTATGTCCAGCTTAGAGCAGCTCAGAGTAGAGGAGCAAGTGTGTGTGTGTATGTGTCTGCGGCATAATTGTGAGTGTGTATATGTATGGGGTCATCAAGTGTCAGACTCTGGGGGGGGAAGCAAATAAACAGAACTGTTCCTTTTCTTCATCAGTCTGATGAAGTAACAGTGGAGCCTGTAGGGACATAAAACAATGTGACACCAGGAGGAAGTCAGAGACATAGGTGGTGATGGATGAGTGGGCCATAGAGATCACTCATTCATTTCTACAGGGGGTTGGTGCTTGGCAGTGCTGCTGGAGGTCAGGTCTTGAGGATGGAGGGTTGATGAGGGCTAAAGCCAGGCAGTGTTCGGGGTCAAGTTTGGGGGCAGGCAGCATGGGGGCAGTGCTGGGGGATGCAGAAGGTGGGTGTAGGGGAGTAAAGCTTCTGGGTGCAGAGGATTGAGAGCCATATTATCACTCTTTTGACCCCTGACACCTGGGGTCTGTCATACACTGGGGCTGGTTCCATTCCAAGTCAGTAACTTCATTTAAATGGAATTGGTCCCAACGTGTCTCTAGGTTGTTACAGATTGCTATGTGTAAAAGGTTTGACCTAGAGGAGGCTGAAACATTGCCCTGTTCTCCAGACTCTTGGCATGAAACACGCACACACATACACACAGGCTAAGTTTAGCTGCATTAAGAAGTCTGCGAATGGCGAGGAGCACTAATCCAAGCCAGGCCATGTAATAAACAGGATGCTGGAGAAGACAGAGGGGAGAAAAAAGAGGCAATGGGGAAGGGGAGTGAGGAAAGAGAAGAGAGAGAAGAGAGGAAAGGGACGATGAGTGAGAGCGGATAGGAAAGACGAGAAAGAGGAGAAAGCAAAGAGGGGAAAGAAAAGAGAAGAGAGGAAAAAGGGAGGGAGGGAGGGAGGGAGGGAGGGAGGGAGGGAGGGAGGGAGGGAGGGAGGGAGGGAGGGAGGGAGGGAGGGAGGGAGGGAGGGAGGGAGGGAGGGAGGGAGGGATAGGAGAGGGGTGGTAGAAATCAACTATCAGACAGTCAGTGATGCTTCTCCGATTTTATTAAACCAGTTTTGCAGTAAAACAAAGACTGTTGCGTTGGCAGAGAGTACCAGCCTCGGCTCTCAATAAATAGTCCTCTTAAATAAGGAAGAGATAGACATCAGCCTTTACAGCAGAGGATAAAACGACAGACCATCCTAAAACACAAGGCTCGTGGTGCTCAAGGTAATGGTACACATGTACACACACACACACACACACACCCTAGACACAATCTCTCTCTCTCTCTCTCTTTCATTCCCCAATCTTTCTTTTCCTTTTGTTTTTCTGAAACACTCTCTGTATTATTGCTTTTTATTGTAAAAAAAACATTCAAGTCAAAGTCTAGTTTATAAAAAGAGCTACAGTATATGAATGTATTTTCATTCTGAAAATAACTTTTATGTCCTTAAGACAATGTTTGGAATAAGGAGAGGAACAGGCTGTTATTCCCCATGACAAGGCTGTAGTGATATGTCCATACTGATGATAGATTCAGCACTGTTAACTGTGCAGGAAAAACAAATCTCTGAGCTAGCATGGTGAGAAACAGAGGAGGAAGAGAGAGAGAGAAAGAGCGAGAGAGAGAGAGAGAGAGAGAGAGAGAGGGAGAAAGAGCGAGAGAGAGAGAGAATGAGAGAGAGAGACACAAAGGAGAAAAACCCTTAACATGCCCAAGACCAGGAAATAAATACACTTCTCTTTGTTTAAAAAACTATTTACACAGTATGCATCCACACTTCCTATAGCCTTTCAGTCATAAAAAAACATACAAATATGTAATTGATCAAAAATATCTAGAAAGACAGAGTGAAATACAATAAAAAAAACATTTAAATGAACAAAAGATTGTTGACTGTGTATTACTATACAATCACTGTTTAAAATGTCTCATACACAGTAGAAAGCACAGGAATTATGTGTGTGTGTGCATGATTGTCTGCGCGGTCCTCATGTAGCTCCCGTCCAGGAGCTCAGCAAGGCACTCTGGGAAATGCAGTCCATTCATGTGTCCATTCAGGTGTATCTGGGGAAGAAAGTCTAGAGTCTCGATGAAAGTGACCTGCGTTGAGGGATATTTAGATGTGTGCGTGAGTGTGTGTGTGTGTGTTGAGAGGTTGGCTGTAGTCTAATGGCAGCCACAGGCTCTGACCACCATATTGCGGTACTTCTTGAGGATGACATTGGAGCTGTCGTCAAAGTAGAGCACCGAGATGGCATGGAGCTGGGTTGGGGCACAGCAGGGCTTAGGAATGGTGTCTGGGTTTATTAGGTGGACCTGCACAGGGAGGGGGGACAAGGACAGCATGTTAATGCATCTGTCTTTGTGTCGATGCTCTCTAGTACATTGACTGCACGAATGACACAAATGATAATAGAAAGTAACGATTATTCTTAGTTACTCACTAGTGTCTGCACGATGGCATGGTTTGTGGCGTTCATATAGGAGTTGAGAGGGAAGGCACACTCTCCCTCACAGTAGTATGCTGCATAGCCCTCTGGAGCTATGATCCAGTCCTGAGAGGGAGAGAGAGAGAGAGAGAGAGAGAGAGAGAGGGGGGGGGGGGGGGGATCAAGAGAGAATAAGAGAGAGAGAGGGGGGGGGGTCAAGAGAGAATAAGAGAGAGAGAGGGGGGGGGGGGTCAAGAGAGAATAAGAGAGAGAGAGAGGGGGGGGGGGGGTCAAGAGAGAATAAGAGAGAGAGAGGGGGGAGGTCAAGAGAGAATAAGAGAGAGAGGGGGGGGGGGTCAAGAGAGAATAAGAGAGAGAGAGGGGGGGGTCAAGAGAGAATAAGAGAGAGAGAGGGGGGGGGTCAAGAGAGAATAAGAGAGAGAGGGGGGGGGTCAAGAGAGAATAAGAGAGAGAGGGGGGGGGGGGTCAAGAGAGAATAAGAGAGAGAGGGGGGGGGTCAAGAGAGAATAAGAGAGAGAGATGGCAGATAAAGAGAGGCACACCGTTATCCTCCATGTGAATGTGTATTCAGCATGCGATACATTCCACGGTAGTCATGGTAGTAGTAACAACAAGCTTCCTGGTTCTAAACTCTGAACTAACTGTGCATATTTTACTCTGGAGCCAATACGGCATGAAGTCTGCACCTCTCCTTAGCATATCCTACTGTTTACCCAGCTGTTGAAGTGAATATCATGGACAACATTGAGCCCTGTAAATCACTTTGGATTTAGGTCTCTGCTAAGAAAAGACGTTAGGGAGGACAGGGGGGAAAAGAGTAGTGAGAAAGAGATAAAGGCAGGAGAGTGAGAGAAAAAAAAAGGGGAGATAGCGAGGGAGGGAGGATGAAAGAAAAGGAGAGGAAGCGAAGGGGGAGAAAATAGAGGAATGTGTGGGGTGCACTCGGTACCTGCCACCCCAGATCTCTGAAGCTGACGTAGAGCTCGTGCTTCTTACACGCCTGCTTCTGATCAGCACTGCTGTTCTCTGGGGGGGGGGGGTAAACATTGTCACTATTATTGCACGGAAACATAGAATCTTACTGTACATGGAATCAGTCTATGTTTTATAGGCCTAAACCTTCACAGTTTAGGGACCTTGACCCTTGTGCCTTCTGTATCCTTCCACGGCATAGAACACATGGGAGAGGGGACAAAGAGCCCGCAACCATCTCTTTCACCAATCCGTTCTTTCCCCTCTCTTTTCCATTCTCTCCCTCCCTCCCTCTGGAACCCGTACCCTCATGGGTTCTGTCCCAGTCAGTTGTTCGGATTGGGAATGATCATGAACGACTGGTTCTCATCAACTCTTTAAAAAAAAGACCATTCAAACTTCCAAACAGGCCCATTTGGCCCATGTGTGCTAGGCTGGTCCAGCCCGCACCCCCCTCACACACAGTGCAGATGTACTCTGCCACAAACGTGGGTCCTGCCTTCGCTTCATGTCGGGTTCTTGGCCCTGTCTGTCCACTCCGTAAGGCTCGTGTAAATAAACACGCCAGCTATTTGAAGTCCAGGCATTATGATGTAATGTTTCAGAGCTCTGCATAAACACAGCGCTCTTACACCTCACACCGTAAGGTCCCTATGAACTATGTACACTCTGTTACGGGAGATTCCGAGAAAAAAGGCATTCTCAGAGTGGTTTGGAGGGGGAAAATGTGTGTGAGTTGTGCGTGCGTGGGCGCGCGCGAGTGTGTATGAGTTGTGTGTGTATGTGTGTGTGTGCGTGTGTGTGTGTATGTGCGTAGGTGTGTGCATGTTTGCTGGCCATTGGAGATATGTGGAGAATTCTGGTAAGGAGGCTGTGTTAGACAGCAATAGCTATGGCCTCCATCTGTCTCCCATTTCACCTGGAGCCAGCCATCACTACCCCAGCATATACCAACATATCACAATGGCATTTCACTGCATTCCCTAAGCTTCCTTTACCCCTCATCCCCCAGTCCCTACCTGCAATGTTGGCCACTCGGAGTGCCTCCTGGCCCTTGTTGGCCCCTTTGGAGCGGTTGGGGTTGCGTTGTTTGGTGCCCCCTGTTGCTGAGCGGATGCTGCGCAGGTGCACCTCGGTGGCTTTGAAGAAGGCCACCATGAAGGGCTGTTTATTCTGAGGACCACTGCGGCCGATCAGCCCTGCCAACCGCGGGTTCACACTCACACCTGCAGGGAGAGACACAGTGGACAAAGGGTCAGAGACATTGCCTGTGTGTGTGTGTGTGTTTTAAGTTTCAAGTAGTATTAGTCGTATGTACAGGATACACATGGTATACACCGTCCAATGAAATGTTTACTTGTATCGTGTGTGTGTGTGTGTGTGTGTGTGTGTGTGTGTGTGTGTGTGTGTGTGTGTGTGTGTGTGTGTGTGTGTGTGTGTGTGTGTGTGTGTGTGTGTGTGTGTGTGTGTGTGTGTGTGTGTGTGTGTGTGTGTGTGACTATGTGTGTGACTATGTGTGTGTGACTGTGTATCTAAAGTGTGTGTAACTATGTGTGTGTGACTGTGTATCTAAAGTGTGTGTGACTATGTGTGTGTGTGACTACGTGTGTGTGACTATGTGTGTGTGTGTGTGTGACTATGTGTGTGTGACTATGTGTGTGTGACTGTGTATCTAAAGTGTGTGTGGTCCACTCAGTCTCTAATGAGAACCATTTCTTTAGTCTGTGTAATCCTGAAATGGATGTTTTCCCAAATATGAGGTTTTCCTCCCTAAATTCCTTTCTTTCTTTCTTTCTTTCTTTCTTTCTTTCTTTCTTTCTTTCTTTCTTTCTTTCTTTCTTTCTTTCTTTCTTTCTTTCTTTCTTTCTTTCTCTCGCTCTCTCTCTCTCTCTCTCTCTCTCTCCCTCTCTCTCTCTCTCTCTCGTTCTCTCGTTCACTCCCAGTTTAGACCTTGGAAACATCAAGAACCAAAGTAGTACCACACATCAAAGAGGAACACTCTCTCCCGATGATTCTGACTGTCTAGGCTGTGTGTGTGTGTGTGTGTGTGTGTGTGTGTGTGTGTGTGTGTGTGTGTGTGTGTGTGTGTGTGTGTGTGTGTGTGTGTGTGTGTGTGTGTGTGTGTGTGTGTGTGTGTGTGTGTGTGTGTGTGTGTGTGTGTGTGTGATGTTCACTCAGAGGAATGTGCCTGTGATGATGGTGCCGAGGTAAACTCAGGTTGCCAGCAGCCCACGGCAACAGGACATCCCACGCACCTGTCAGCACACGCCTGCCCATACTCCCTCCCAACACACGCACACACACAAAGACATACACACATACACAAACAGCCCCTAACATGAGACTGTGTCTGTTTTTTTCAACCTAACATCCTGCTATCACCACTGAGATAACAGTCTCCTCAGAAACACTGTCATGCTGTGCTACTGTTGATGCTGCTGTTGTTGTTATTGTTTGTCGTTGAGAGACATCCTGCCATCCTGATATATCCAAGGTAGAAATATATCCATGCTACATGTTGTTTGTTTTAATCTCTTCTGAATGGGTCATAATGATGATGAGGGTTTAGTGAATGATGTTAAATAATGAAGGCCTGTATTCTCTATCAATGTGTTCTGTCTCTGTGCTGTGTGCTGGTAGAGCATGTGACATTGGTATGCACTGAGGTCATACTGTTCATGCGGTCTCGTGTCCTTAAATGAATCCAGACAAACAAAGGGGTTGTAATGGGTTCACACTCAAAAATATGTTGCATAAAGCTTACTTCATTATTCACTATTCTGAATTATTTGCAT
This sequence comes from Oncorhynchus kisutch, assembly GCF_002021735.2. Classification (NCBI taxonomy): domain Eukaryota; kingdom Metazoa; phylum Chordata; class Actinopteri; order Salmoniformes; family Salmonidae; genus Oncorhynchus; species Oncorhynchus kisutch. The sequence continues at coordinate 47,242,895 of NC_034190.2, read as the reverse complement.
TGCATCAGGGATAGCGTACACAGACGTTTTTGGAACTCTATCCCCGACGCAGTGAAAATAAGAAATAAAAAACATTGAATAATGTAGTAAGCTTCATGCAACATGTTTTTGGGGGACCTGATCCTAGATCAGTACTCGGACGCTATATTGATATGGGCCAATGTGCCTATTGGGTTTGAACCCTCATACAGTTGTTGTGATTTAGAGAGCTCCCTCTGGGTGCTGGACCTGCTTCTAAGACACTCTACTCACCATCAGTGCTCTCCAGAGCCAGCTGCAGGCCCAGGTTGTGTCCAGGGTTCAAGACCCATTGGTTACTGGTCACTGTCAAGTCAAACACCAGCCAGCCGTCCTCAGCCGCCCAGATGACCCTCGAGTCCAACAGAAGCAGGTCTGACTCCCTGGAGGAGAAACACACACAAGCATGAGTAAAAACACACAGACAATCACACAGACAAACACACAGACAATCACACAGACAAACACACAGACAAACACACAGACAATCACACAGACAAAGACACACACTCACACACAAGCCTGCATACTTAGAAAGGACGTTTGATTGTGTGAGGTTGAGCGAGTGAAGCATGGAACTGAGGAGAAGGGTGATCAGGGCGATAGAGAAAGAGAGGGAGAAAGAGAGGGAGGGAGGTGTCCAGATGGTGAGGCCCAGGGGAACACTTAATTTCCTTAATTGACAATAATGGCTTTATAAACGACTGCATACTGAACACACTGTCCATCACACACTGGAATTAAGGGGGAGAGCCAGAGAGAGGGAGAGGGAGAGAAAGAAACAGAGAACGAGGGAGAGAGAGAGAGAGAGAGAGGCAGAGAGAAAGAGAGAGAGGCAGAGAGAGAGAGAGAGAGAGAGAGAGAGAGAGAGGCAGAGAGAAAGAGAGAGAGGCAGAGAGAGGGGGAGAGAGAGAAAGAAAGAAAGAGAGAGAGACTCGTACATTTCCTCAGTGAAAACGATGTACTGAGCAAATGCCAAATTGGCTTTTTACCAAATTACAGTACGACAGACCACATATTCAGCCTGCACACCCTAATTGACAAACAAACAAACCAAAACAAAGGCAAAGTCTTCTCATGCTTTGTAGCTTTCAAAAAAGCTTTCATCTCATATTGGCATGATGGTCTGTTATACAAATTGATGGAAAGTTGTGTTGGGGGAAAAACATACAACATTATCAAATCCATGAACTCAAACAACAAGTGTGTGGTTAAAATGGGCTAAAAACACACATATTTCTTTCCAAAGGGCTGTGGGGTGAGACAGGGATGCAGCTTAAGCCACACCCTCTTCAACATATATATCAACGAATTGGCGAGAGCAGCTATTCCCAAACTGGGGTACGCAATGCCGTCGGGGGTACACCAAATAAAAATGTGGTACACATTTTAAAACAGTGCATTTAGATTTTCCAACCGGGCTATACATTTGGGTGATGTTTTTTCACACCTGAGTAGCCTCTTTTCACTGCCAAAAATTGAATTAAACCATCTAGTGTTCAATCGAAATAACAACACAATGTCAAATACAGGTAGCCTAGTCAAATAATTAACATCCAATCACATTAGCCATTACTCTCTCGCGGGAATTTCACTAACCGTATGTAGCCAAACGTAGCTACTGCTCATTCCGTTTGCTCGAAAATATAGATATGGTAAAAGAAAAGTATGGAGACACATACCAGCTACTACCTGCACCAGTCAACGACACAAGTTGTTCAGCTTCCACGAGCACATCCAAGCATCAGTAATTCTACATTTGTTGTAAGCCCAGCTAGCATGGACACTGACAGTTGTGAATCTGATGCAGTCGAAGAGCTACTTACCCGGGAAAGCACCGAAAGGGACGTTGGACCATCGATGAAGCGCAAATATGCAAATATGATGAGAACTACATTGATTTGAGGTTCACTTATATTGAGAGTAGTGTCTTTCCTCAGCCACAGTGTGTTATATGTGCAAAAGTACTATCTCACAACTCAATGAAACCTTAACTCTTGCGCAGATATTTAGAAACAAAACATGACCATTTGAAAAATAAGCCGCTGGAGTTTTTGGAGCGACAATTAAGATGACTTTCGAGTAGTAAGACATGTATAAAAGCAACAAATACCATTTAATAAGAATGGGCTAAAATCATATTACATGGTGCGCTACCGAGTGGATAGGACAGGCAAGCCCCGTACCATTGTGGAGGACTTAATTATACCTGCTGCTGTGGATATGGCTGCGACAATGCTAGGGGAAAAGGCCAAAAAACTATACAGACAATGCTGTAAGGATCGACGCTGGAGGCAAGAAGCAGGTACAGAGAGAACATTTATTAAATGAAGCAGGACAGGAACAGCGTCTGGACAGGAACAGCGTCTGGACAGGGGACGAAATAACACCATCAATGCTGACACAGGGAACAAACGGGGGAGCAGACAATTATAGACGGGCAATCAACAACATGAAGGAGTCCAGGCGTGTCCAATGAGCACTGCTGTGCGTAATGATGGTAACAGGTGTGCGTAATTAAGAGCAGCCTGGCACCCTCGAGCGCCAGAGATGGAGAACGGCCATTGGCATGACAAACGCCTTCATCAAACAACCCTGTTTCACAGCGCATCATGGCAGGAGATGTTTTGAAACAATTACTGCTGCGCATACAAGCATACAAGAATTCTATGCATTACAGCTGGATGAGTCAACAGACATGGCAGGACTGGCACAGCTCCTGGTATATGTCCATTACGTTTATAGGGGGTCAATTAAGGAAGATATCCTCTTCTGAAAACCATTGGAAACCAGGACAACAGGAGAGGATATTTTTTAACAGCTTTGTGACACATCAAATGGACTTTGGTGGTCAAGATGTGTTGGTATCTGTACTGATGGTGCAAAAGCCATGACAGGGAGACAGAGATGAGTTGTAACGCGTATGCAAGCAGTTACTCCCGATGCCACTTGGGTACACTGCACTGAGAAGCGTTTGCTGCCAAGGGAATGCCTGACAGCTTGAAAGATGTTTTGGACACTAGAGTGAATTTTTTTTACTTTGTTAACCAAATAGGCACATTTTGGCAGACTTGATACAACATTTTGAACAGAAATGCAATGGTTCATTGGATCAGTCTAACACTTTGCACATACACTGCAACTAGAGTCCTAAGTCAGATAATGGCCTTTCTCTTACATTTCAAAGATGATGGAACAACAAAAAAATACATATTATTATCTGTATTATCTTTTAACAGATCTAATGTGTTATATTCTCCTACATTAATTTCACATTTCCACAAACTTCAAAGTGTTTCCTTTCAAATGGTATCAAGAATATAAATATACTTTTTTCAGTTCCTGAGCTACAGGCAGTTAGATTTGGGTATGTCATTTTAGGCAAAATTTGAAAAAAAGGGTCTGATCCTTAAGAGGTTTTTGGAGGTCTTCTCTGTCTGCATTAACAAGGACAACACACAGGTCTTTCCATCATTGTATGATATTTTGTGTGCAAATTAACTCTAGTTTACGGACAATGTCAAATGTGATATAGCAAAGCACCTGAGTGAGTTGGGTGCGCAATTATGCAGGTACTTTCCCGAAACTCACGAGCTGAGACAAGGCATGAAAGGCCATCAAAGGAACATAAAATTTGATGTATCAATTAGGATCTGTCTAAAAAATACTTGAATCAGTTATAGAACCCATTGCCCTTTGTGGTTGTCTGGGGTCCGCTCACCAACCAAGAATTCATCAAATGTGACAAACACCAAATTGAGACTCTGCATGCAGAATTCTGCAAAAATATCCTCTGTGTACAATGTAAAACACCAAATAATGCATGCAGAGCAGAATTAGGCCGATACCCACTAATTATCAAAGTCAGGAAAATAGACATTAAATTCCACAACCACCTAAAAGGAAGTGATTCCCGAAATGTCCATAACAAAGCCATCACCTACAGAGAGATGAATCTGGAGAATAGTCCCCTAAGCAAGCTGGTCCTGGGGCTCTGTTCACAAAAACAAACAGACACCACAGAGCCCCGGGACAGCAACACAATTAGACCAAACCAAATCATGAGAAAACGAGTGAGTTGGGTGCGCAATTATGCAGGTACTTTCCCGAAACTCACGACACAAGCAACTAGATCCGTTATCCCTTTGATGCCCTGCCTCCAGTCCACTTACCAATATCTGAACAAGAGAGCCTCGTCAAATTGCAACAAGCGCTGTTAAGACACGGATACCATTTGCAACCACGTACATATGAGTGGATTCTCGGCCCTCACTAGCATGAAAACTAAATACAGGCACAGACCACGTGTGGAAAATGATTTAAGACTGAGACTCTCTCCAATGCAACCCAACATTGCAGAGTTATGTGCATCCTTACAAGCACACCCTTCTCATTAACCTGTGGTGAGTTATTCACCATTTTTGATGAAAAAATAAGGTTTTATATGTAAAATGGCTAAATAAAGAGCAAAATAATTTATTATTATTATATTATTATTTGTGCCCTGGTTCTATAAGTGCTCTCTGTCACCTCCCACGAGCCGGGTTGTGACAAAAACTCACACTCATTCTTATGTTTAATAAATGCATCGTATAGTGTGTGTGTGTGTGTGGCAGGATTACATTGATGCCAAAAAGCAACATTTGAGAGTGCGCTGACCCTGGTGCTAAAGGGGGTACGCAGCTGAAGGCTGAATGTTTGAAGTGGTACGGGACTATAAAAAGTTTGGGAACCAAAGCACTCTAGAGCACACAAAAAACAATACATACCTCGGCCTAAACATCAGCACCACAGGTAACTTCCACAAAGCTGTGAACAAGCTGAGACAAGGCATGAAAGGCCATCAAAGGAACATAACATTTGATGTATCAATTAGGATCTGTCTAAAAACTACTTGAATCAGTTATAGAACCCATTGCCCTTTGTGGTTGTCTGGGGTCCGCTCACCAACCAAGAATTCATAAAATGTGACAAACACCAAATTGAGACTCTGCATGCAGAATTCTGCAAAAATATCCTCTGTGTACAATGTAAAACACCAAATAATGCATGCAGAGCAGAATTAGGCCGATACCCACTAATTATCAAAGTCAGGAAAATAGACATTAAATTCCACAACCACCTAAAAGGAAGTGATTCCCGAAAGAGAGATGAATCTGGAGAAGAGTCCCCTAAGCAAGCTGGTCCTGGGGCTCTGTTCACAAACACAAACAGACACCACAGAGCCCCGGGACAGAAACACAATTAGACCAAACCAAATCATGAGAAAACGAAAATATAATTACTTGACATATTGGAAAGAATTAACAAAAAAACTGAGCAAACTAGAATGCTATTTGGCCCTAAACAGAGAGTACACAGTGGCAGAATACCTGACCACTGTGACTGACCCAAACTTAAGGAAAGCTTTGACTATGTACAGACTCAATGAGCATATAGCCTTGCTATTGAGAAAGGCCGCCGTAGGCAGACCTGGCTCTCAAGAGAAGACAGGCTATGTGCACACTGCCAACAAAATGAGGTGGAAACTGAGCTGCACTTCCTAACCTCCAGCGAAATGTATGACCATATTAGAGACACATATTTCCCTCAGATTACACAGATCCACAAAGAATTTGAAAACAACCCCAATTTTGATAAACTCCCATATCTATTGGGTGAAATACCACAGTGTGCCATCACAGCAGCAAGATGAGATGTGTGACCTGTTGCCACAAGGAAAGGGCAACCTGTGAAGAACAAACACATTTGTAAATACAACCCATATTTATGTTGATTTATTTTCCATTTTATACTTTAACTATTTGCACATCGTCACAACACTGTATATAGACATAATATGACATTTGAAATGTTTTCATTCATTTTGGAACTTCTGTGAGTGTAATGTTGACTGTCATTTTTATTGTTTATTTCACTTTTGTTTATTATCTACTTCACTTCCTTTGGCATTGTTAACATATGTTTCCCATGCCAATAAATTGAATTGAATTGAGAGAGAGAGGCAGAGAGAGAGGCGGAGAGAGTGAGAGAGAGAAAGAGAGGCATAGAAAGAGAGAAAGAAACACACATAAGAGAAAATCATTTCAGTGTCCAACTCACTACCACTGTTTTAATGTGGGATATTGTTCTCTTTTTCTCCTCGTTTCCTTTCTGATATTATATCCTTTCTTCTTCATGTATCCATTAATTCCTCCCAGACCAGGGCTATTCTACTGACAGAGGGCATAGTGTGTCATAGAGCTCTGGTTCAGACAATAGAAATTATATTATCCCAAACCCATAACCTTAACCCTTTATCTAACCCTAACACCCCCTAACCCCCCCCCCCCCCCCCCCCCCCCCCCCACACACACACACACACACACAAACACACACACACACCCACCCTCACCTGTCAATGTGTTCCTCCAGCACCTGGTAGACACTGATGCGGAAGGTTTCATTGTCAAAGCGTTCGTGGATGAAGTCCTTATAGATGCGGAACTCTGCAGTGGTGACCGCTTCCCCCTCAGGAATACGTGATAGGTCGAAACGGAACTCTCGGTGGTGCCGCCGGACGGGTAGGAGCTCTGTATCGTGTTCCACTGGAACACGCAAACACACAAACAGGATGAGACAAACAGAACACCACAAACACAAATGCACACACACTATAATGAGTCTGACAGAAGGTAGAACAGACAGGCAGGCAGACAGACAGATGGACAGACTGTCTATCACCCTTATACAACCTTGGATGATGTAGTGAAAGAGACACATCCATCCATGTTCTCCATGTGGTTCTCTGAATGGATGTCTCCTTCATGTAGCATATGGACTACACTGCTAGAGAGCTGCATGTGGTGCTGGTTCTACAGCCCTATGATTGAGAGATGCATGTGGTACTGGTGCTACAGCCCTATGATTGAGAGCTGCATGTGGTGCTGGTTCTACAGCCCTATGATTGAGAGCTGCATGTGGTGCTGGTTCTACAGCCCTATGATTGAGAGATGCATGTGGTACTGGTGCTACAGCCCTATGATTGAGAGATGCATGTGGTGTTGGTGCTACAGCCTTATGATTGAGAGATGCATGCGGTGCTGGTGCTACAGCCCTATGATTGAGAGATGCATGTGGTACTGGTGCTACAGCCCTATGATTGAGAGATGCATGTGGTGCTGGTGCTACAGACCTATGATTGAGAGATGCATGTGGTACTGGTGCTACAGCCCTATGATTGAGAGATGCATGTGGTGTTGGTGCTACAGCCTTATGATTGAGAGATGCATGCGGTGCTGGTGCTACAGCCCTATGATTGAGAGATGCATGTGGTACTGGTGCTACAGCCCTATGATTGAGAGATGCATGTGGTGCTGGTGCTACAGACCTATGATTGAGAGATGCATGTGGTTCTGGTGCTACAGCCCTATGATTGAGAGATGCATGTGGTGTTGGTGCTACAGCCTTATGATTGAGAGATGCATGCGGTGCTGGTGCTACAGCCCTATGATTGAGAGATGCATGTGGTGCTGGTGCTACAGCCCTATGATTGAGAGATGCATGTGGTTCTGGTGCTACAGCCTTATGATTGAGAGATGCATGTGGTGCGGATGCTACAGCCCTATGATTGAGAGATGCATGTGGTGCTGGTGCTACAGCCCTATGATTGAGAGATGCATGTGGTACTGGTGCTACAGCCTTATGATTGAGAGATGCATGTGGTGCTGGTGCTACAGCCCTATGATTGAGAGATGCATGTGGTTCTGGTGCTACAGCCCTATGATTGAGAGATGCATGTGGTGCTGGTGCTACAGCCCTATGATTGAGAGATGCATGTGGTTCTGGTGCTACAGCATGTTCTGCTGACAGGTTCTGACAGCTTTACAATACACTTTTCTCTCTCTTCCTCTCCGAACCCCAGAGACGCATCTCTCCTCTCCTTCTCTCCTCCTCTCATCTGGATCTCATGAGGTGGAGTACACACTCACACCACATATGCACACATACAGTTGTGGCCAACTATATTGGCACCTTTGCAGTTTTTCTTAAATAATTGCCTATTTCTTCTCAAATAAGTTGAAATGTAAAGATAAAAAGTTAGGTAACCACATCTTTTCATTGAATTAAAACGTTGCACAACCAAATACATTTTTGTAAACTTAGGTTTACAATGTTCAATTAGAAAATAAAGACAAATGGCATGGACAAATGTATTGGCAGCTAGTACTTGGTTACACCACCTTTGGCCAAGATAACTGCAGACAAACGCTTATTGTAGCTTGCTGCACCTTTCTACTGACAATTTGGCCCACTTTTCAGCCGCAAACTGCTCTAATTCCTCAATATTTAAGGGATGCCCTCCACCAACTTCTGTTTTCAGAGCTCGCCATAGGTTTTGGGCGTTTCAGATCTGGACTCTTCGCTGGCCACTCAAGAACAGTCCAGCATCTCTTCTTAACCATTCCTTGGTGATTTTGGATGTGTGTTTGGGGTCGTTGTCCTGCTCAGAAGACCCACAACCTTCAATAGAGACCCAATTTTTAGACACTGGGTTAAAGATTGGACTACAAAACACCTGATAATCTGAAGATTTCATGATGCCTTGTGCACATTCAAGGCTCCCAGTACCAGAGTCCGCAAAGCAACCCCACCACATTTGTTGGCAGTTATCTATTAATTTTAAATGTTTTTTAATTTCACCTTTATTTAACCAGGTAGGCTAGCTGAGAACAAGTTCTTATTTACAACTGCGACCTGGCCAAGAAAAAGCAAAGCAATGCGATAAAAACAACAACACAGAGTTACAAATAAACAAACGTACAGTCAATGACACAAAAGAAAAGAAAAATAGAAAATCTATGTACAGTGTGTGCAAATGTAGAAGAGTAGGGAGGTAGGCAATGAATAGGCCCTAGAGGTGAAAATAATTACAATTTAGCATTAATACTGGAGTGATAGATGTGCAGATGATGATGAGCAAGTAGATCTGGTGGCTGACTAAATACTTTTTTGCCCACTGTAGGTCTGTAACAGTTTGGGTCTAGAGTGTCTCCCCCTTTGAAAAGAAGGATGACCGCGGCAGCTTTCCAATCTTTGGGGATCTCCGACGATACAAAAGAGAGGTTGAATAGGCTAGTAATCTTGGCAAAAGGCAGTGCAACCAATGGGTGCCAATCATTTTGTCCATGCCATTTTTCTTTATTTTCTCAATTAAAATTGTAAACTTAAGTTTACAAAAATATAATTTGTTGTGCAATGTTGAAAATCCAATAACAAGGAGTGGATACCAAACGGTTTTGTTGAATTTCAACTGTACGCGCAGACACACACACTCAAGGTATAAGTACGAGGATCTCCCCATCTCCACTCCTCTTCACCCCCCCCCCTCCTCCAGATAACCGGAAGCTATACCCCTGACCCTGACCTCTCATGTCCCAGCAGCATGTCCCAGTGATCACTGCCTTGTCTGTCATCATCTCCAGGCTTTGCCTCTCCCTCTTCTCCCACCCCCACACGGAGCTAGCAACATTAGGGTTATATCTTTCATTTTGCATGGGGGCTACATGTTCTGAATATTATGTGTCTCTGTCAATGTTGTCAAAGTCACTTTGGAAAATGTGTCTGCTACACGACCAGTGCATGTGTTTTCCATCCCTGTGTGTCTCTGAGTCGATAGGAAGTCACATGTTTCTCAGTTGGATCACAGAGAACTCCACCATGATCTAATTTACTCTTCCCCTCCCTCCCTTCCTCCCTCCCATCCCTCTCCTCCCCTCCTCTTTTCAGTTGTGATCAGGACAGGGCCTGATGACCTAAGCCCACCAACCAACCCTCTCTAGCACCCCATCACCCTGCTCCCCACTCAACAGCTCTTTATCAGACAGACCTCTGAGCAGCTTTGGCTGTACTGCCAAGGACACATCTCTGCCAAGGCCTCCAGTCCACACACACACACACACACACAAAGGGAATACACACGCATAGACCGAAACACACACACCCGTTTCATACACTGAGATGTCAGATGCCATTGTCCTTGTGCTGTACCAGCTGCTATGGATGTGAGTGAGCAAAGCTGATCCACTGAGGAGAACACATTGTCCATTGATGAGTGTTTGGATTCTATTCAGTCTCTCCTGTCTCCTACTCTTTTAATCTCTTTGTCTCTGATTCTTCTTTTTACTGTTATGGTAATTCTCCCTATCTACCCTCACTCTAACTGCCCTCACTACTGTACCTCTTGATCACTTTGTCCCTGTTATTCATATCGAACACATAACACAGAGACAGAAACGGTGTGTGTCTGTGCGTGCCTGCACGCGTGTGTGTGTGTGTGTATGTGTGTGTTGTACAAAGGCAGCACTGTCTCACTGGGCAGTGAGTACAGGGTAAAGACATGGATCTAATTACTGTTGAATGTGGGACAGCTCTCTCTCTTTCTTTCTCTCTCTCTCTCTCTCTCTCTCTCTCTCTCTCTCTCTCTCTCTCTCTCTCTCTCTCTCTCTCTCTCTCATTACTGGGCCTGCTGGTTTCTAGGCTCCTATTGTCCTGGCTCTTCCATAGGCACCCATAGTGTATAATGTGTATGTGTGTGTATAATCCAGGCTGTTCACAAAAAATAGACTTCGTTTTGAAAAGGTCCTGAGAATGCCTATATGCCTTCCTCAGCGCTCACCTATAAAAAAAGAACAACTATTGCCCAGCACTGGCGCAAACTCATGATGCTCGGCGTCAAAGCACACTGCTCAGAACAAAGTGCGCTGCTATGACCGCTACACCACAGCACACAATGCTCTAGCAAGACGATACTTGAAATAGCAAGTTGTCTTTAAAGGATAATTACACCCAAAACCGATCTTTTGGTTTGTATTTCTGTGTTTTGAAAGATAAATATCTTGCAAACGTGATGGCTTTACATACAAAACATTTTGGTATATCATCAATGCTCATGAAACAAATACAGACCAGTTTTTCTTGAATTATTATTGTTTTAAGCTTTCCCCAAACCATAGCCCTGACCTTAACCACTCAGAATGAATGCGTCAAAAAAATGACGTTCATCCATAATACGTAGAACTTCAAAGTGAAACTTTGAGAACTTGTTGGTATAATCCACTTACCCTCGTACCGCCCCACCAGCCCTGCCACCCCATCCATTCCACACCTGTGCTATAGGCCTGCCATGTGAATGGGGGCTTTCATAATGCCACCGTCCTGAGTCATCCTTAAAAGGTTCAACTGAGTGTGTCCACAATACATACATTATACTACTGTAACTGACTGGAGCCTGACAGGAGAGACATCAGGAACGGTCTCAGTGCTGCCAACACCTGCTCCTCTCCCCTCTTCTCTTTTCTCCCCTCCCCTCCTCTTCTCTTTTCTCCCCTCGCCTCCCCTCCTCTCTTCTCCTCTCTTCTCTTCTCCTCTATTCTCATCTCTTCTCCTCTATTCTCCTCCCCCCCGACTAAATTTCCCCAGCTCACTATGAAAGGAGTTATAAAGCCCACCACTTCAGCTCATCAAGCCGACAAGTTGAAAAATCTGTCGATGTGTCCTTGAGCAAGGCACTTAACACTAATTTCCTCCAGGGGCGCTGTACTACTATGGCTGACCCTGTAAAACAACACATTTCACTGCACCTATCTGGTGTGTGGCAATTAAAAAAATATACACATCAGAGTCACAGTGGACTGAGCTGCAGCATTGGTGTTTCCACCTCATCCCTGCAGACAGTGGATGACATCCGCTACGCTATGACCTTCACTACAGCGTAATGGGTTTAGCTCTACTGTAAACAAATAGACACCGCAAACCTCTGCCCCTGTTAGTCTATTGCAGGGTTCCCCAAATTCAGTCCATGGGTGATTTTATTTGGCACTCAAGTTGTATGACAAAAACAATAATAACAAAATAATACTCTTTTTTTTTAAGGAAAATACTGTAAGCAAATACAGATACAAATACAGATACAAATACAGATACAAATACAGATACAAATACAGATACAAATACAGAAAATCAGCTCAACAGGATTTTTCTTTAGGAAGTCTGTTCCCAAGTATTCCCACACATAAATAGAGATGCATATATAACCGTAATCCCAATGTAATCAAGGTTTTAAATTATTCTCTTTTTGTCAAATACTATATCTGTTTGCTAATCTTACGGTCAATTTGCAGTGTACAAATGATTTTGAACTATGTTCTGGGCCCCCGAAACATCGTCCGAAGGCTGAATGTAGTTGGGGACCCCTGGTCTATTAGATAGAAGCATCAATTAATCATGTGTTTGATCTCTTGATCTCAAACCAAACCCTAAGTAAGTCACTTACTAAACTCTGTTTTGGACGAGACTGACATTATGACCAAAACTATCTTAATTACACTTTGTAGTCAATTTTGACTCTGAAATTAATATTCCTGATACATCTTGATGCTACATAGGCTGTTTCAAACCAGATGCGTTTATTAAATTCCCTTAAAACCTTTCAAGCTGATCTTTCCTGTTTTTGTATATTTTCTATAGCATTTTCTCCCTGGTCCCTAAAATGTCTTTGCTTTGCAAGAGAAGCAGAGATGAAATAGAAAACTACAGATGTCAACTAAATTGAAGCATTCATTTTATCGATGTATGACATAAGGTGGGAAGAAACAGTATTTGAACCATTTAGAATTACCTGGATTTCTGCATAAATTGGTAATTAAATTTGATCTGATCTTCATCTAAGTCACAACAATAGACAAACACAGTCTGTTTAAACTAATAACACACAAACAATTATAATTGTGCATGTCTTAATTGAACACACCGTGTAAACATTCACAGTGCAGGTTGGAAGAAGTATGTGAACCCTTGGATTTAATAACAGGTTGACCCTCCTTTGGCAGCAATAACCTCAACCAAACGTTTTCCGTAGTTGCGGATCAGACCTGCACAATGGTCAGGAGGAATTTGGACCATTCCTCTTTACAAAACTGTTTCAGTTCCACAATGTTCTTGGGATGTCTGGTGTGAACCGCTCTCTTGAGGTCATGCCACAGCATCTCAATCAGGGTTGAGGTCAGGACTGACTGGGCCACTCCAGAAGGTATACTTCTGTTCAAATCATTCTGTTGCTGATTTACTTCTGTCTTTTGGGTTGTTGTGCTGTTGCATTGCCTAACTTCTGTTGAGCTTCAATTGATAGCCTTACATTCTCCTGCAAAACGTCTTGATGAACTTGGGAATTCCTTTTTCCATTGATGATAGCAAGCTGTCCAGGCCCTGAGGCAGCAAAGCAGCCCCCAAACCATGATGCTCCCTACACCATAGTTTACAATTGGTATGAGGTTTTGATGTTGCTGTGCTGTGCCTTTTTTCTCCATACATAGCGTTGTGAGTTCCTTCCGAACAACACAACTTTCATCTGTCCACAGAATATTTTGCCAGTAACACTGTGGAACATCCAGGTGCTCTTTTGCAAACTTCAGATGTGCAGAAAATAATAAAATTGGACAGCAATGGTTTCTTCCGCGGTGTCCTCCCATGAACACCATTCTTGTTTATTGTTACGTTTGTAGACTCGTCAACAGAGATGTTATTATCTTACAGAGATTTCTGTAAGTCTTTAGCTGACACTAGGAATCTTCTTAACCTCATTGAGCATTCTGCGCTGTGCTCTTGCAGTCATCTTTGCAGGATGGCCACTCCTAGGGAGAGTAGCAACAGTGCTGAAATGTCTCCATTTATAGACAATTTGTCTTACCGTGGACTGACTTTTAGAGATACTTTTGTAACCCTTTCCAGCTTTATGCAAGGCAACAATTCTTAATCTTAGGTGTTCTGAGATCTCTTTTGTCCGAGGCATGGTTCTTCTCAGACAATTCTTGTGAATAGCAAACTCAAAAAAATGATGGGGCATGGCAGCTTTAACCAAAATCTCCCATCTCGTCTCATTGATTCGACTCCAGGTTAGCTGACTCCTGACTCCAATTAGCTTTTGGAGAAGTCATTAGCCTAAGGGTTCCCATACTTTTTCCAATCTACACTGTGAATGTTTAAATGATGTATTCAATATAGACAAGAAAAATACAATCATTTGTGTGTTATTAGTTTAAGTTTGTCTATTGTTGTGACTTAGATGAAGATCAGATCAAATGGTATGCAAAATGCATGCAGAGATCCAGGTAATTCCAAAGGGTTCACATACTTTTCTTGCCACTGTATTTCCTGGTGAGCAAGGGTTTGCGACAGAAGAGAGACTGCATGTATCTTATAGACAAGTTGACTAACAAATAGCCGACAAATTTCGAAAAATATTGCTTCAGGGCCTGAACTACAGGCAGTTAGATTTGGGTATGTCATTTCAGGTGAAAATTTTCAAAAGGGGCAGATCCTTAAGAGGCATAGAAAGCAGGTGGAAAGCATGGCCAGCCGTAGAGAAATGCTTAACGAAATTCTCGATTAACAAGGATTTATCGGTGGTGATAGTGTTTCCTAGTCTCAGTGCATATCGAGGGGGCTGTTCAATGCTAATGCAGTACGCCACAGGATGTGGGCTATATCGCCACAGGAACAAGGGGTGCGCCACAGGAACAAGGGGCTATATCTGTTCTTAGTTCTACATTTTTTAAAAGGGGCATGCTTATTTAAGATGGCGAGGAAAGCACTTTTAAAGAACAACCAGGCATCCTCTACTGACGGGATGAGGTTAGTTAGTCAAATACATCTGTTTGGATTTCTTGCAGTCTATAAATTATTTGTAATTAATGATCATTTTCTTGCAGGAAACCAAGGCCAGGTCGATTAGAAATGCCTGCTTACTGAATTTTTTTTAGGGAGCATTTGACAGTGATGAGGGGTGATTGTTTGACCCATTACGGATGCAGGCAATGAGGCAGTGATTGCTGAGATCCTGGTTGAAGACAGCAGATGTGTATTTGAAGGGCAAATTGGTCGGGATGATATAGTTGAAGGGGGATGCTTGCAAGCCGAAGAACACCATCTCAAACCGTGAAGCACGGGGGTGTCAGGATCATGTTGTGCGGGGTGCTTTGCTACAGGAGGGACTGGTGCACTTCACAAAATAGATGGCATGATGAGGGAGGAAAATTACGTGGATATATTGAAGCAACATCTCAAGACAAAGCCTGGTCGCAAATGGGTCTTCCAAATGGACAATGACACCAAGTATACTTCCAAAGTTGTGGCAAAATGTCTTAAATACAACATAGTCAATGTATTGGAGTGGCCATCACAAAGCCCTGACCTCAATCCCATAGAAAATTTGTGGGCGGAACTGAAAAAGCGTGTGCGAGCAAGGAGGCAAGGAGGAGAAATGGTCCAAAATTCAACTAATTGTGGGAAGCTTGTGGAAGGCTACCCAAAACATTTGACCCAAGTTAAACAATTTAAAGGCAATGCTACCAAATACTAATTGAGTGTATGTAAACTTCTGAACCACTAGCAATGTGATGAAACAAATAAAAGATGAAATAAAACATTCTCTCTACTATTATTCTGACATTTCACATTCTGACAATAAAGTGGTGATCCTAACTTACCTAAGACAGGGAATCTTTACTATGTCAGGAAATGTTAAAAACTGAGTTTTTGTATAAAATATCTAACAATGAAAGAGAATGATTTCTGTTTTGAATTTGGTCAAGTTAGTGTGGGAGAGGTGTAAAAATGGTTTTCCATCAACAATGATAAGCTACCAGGTATAGAGAACATCGATGGGAAACTTGCTATATATTTTACCAAAGCCTAAAGGAGTGTGTCCACAGGTGTGGAAGGAAGCTTAAGTAATTCCACTGCCTAAAAATAGTAAAGCACACTTTGCTGGCTCTAACAGCCGCCCAATCAGTTTTCTGCCTGTTATTTTTAAACTGATGGAGAGGATTGTGTTTGACCACATACAATGCCATTTTTCAGAGAACAAATGAAACAGTGACTTTCAGCATGCATATAGTGAAGGGCACTCAACTTGTACTGCACTGATCATTGGTAAAAAAAAAAAAATTATAAGTCACCCATTTCAAGAAGCTAGGCGCACACCTGTCACCATTGTTACGCGCACCTGAGACACTCACCTGGACTCCATCACCTCCTTGATTACCTGCCCTTTATATGTCACTCCTTTTGGTTTCTTCCCCAGTCGTCATTGTAGCTTTTTCATGTCGGTGTGTTTCTTGTTTTGTTCTTTTATTTATTAAATGTATTCACTCCCTGAACTTGCTTCCCGACTCTCAGCGTACATCGTTACAAGAGGCATTTGAACGTAATTCTTATTTTTTTTAATCATTTTTCTTCTCTCAGAAATACCTTATGGAACATGTGCCTTAATAACAAACATATATGCAATCTGTAAATATGAATACAATTGTTAAATTACAAGCCTAGTTGGTTTAGCCACGGAAAAAGACGGGAACCATCCTGCTAGCCATGATTGGCTGAGATAATGGATGGGCTGGACATGTCGAGAGATGAGTTCGGATTGGTCTGCCACTCAACATGCTTCTGTCTATAACATGAGCTGCTCAGTATGTGTAGATCATCCATGCTACCGTGACTTTTTTATAGAAAAAATAACTGCAAAATTGTGGCTTCTGTTCTCCACATTGCTGCCCTGAATTTAACAGGCGCTATCGGCAAAGATCAGTGAGACAAAGTTGTGATGGACTACTTTCTGGAGGACGAATATGCACACGAATCAGACGATGAGGAAATCCCTGATTTAGGTAAAAAAATAATAATAATTAAACCAGACATTGTAGAGTCTTCTGATGACAGTGATGTGGAAGAAACGGCAATCAAAAGTGTTGTTATAACAGAAGAAGTTGACAGAGTTTTGAAATCCATGGAATGCCCTGTGGAAGCAGAGAATGATTGTAAATGTGGAGGGACTCAAAAAGAGAACACAGAAGGCTGTTGTATAAAACACCTGTCTCTGGATGACATCTTCAAACTCAGGGCAACCATGGCATCCATGACAGAGAGGGAAAAGCATTCATCAATGCATACGGGTAGGAGTCTAGCTACATTTTCAGCTATTATACGTTTCTATGTATTTCAAAGTCATTTTCATTGCAATTTGAAGCATACTGTTAGCTAGCTAGCTAATAACCTAGTTGGTTAGCTTTAGCTACCTGCAGATTAATGCATGATGGTTAGTTATGATAATCAGTAGTATGGGTTGGGATTATGGTTCATTGTTTAGCTCACTCTGTTTAGCACAAGGCCTCACATGAGAATCCTTAAAGAGATGGGTGTGGCTAAGACTAAGAGGGTGTGAATGATGCTGAATGGGTGTAGATAAAGAAGAGCACTCCAGTAGATGTCCCAAAAACATTCTAGGGCTATTTTCTCAAAAGTGGGGTTACAAGTTTAGCAGCTTTCAAGCAGAATTACTTTCCCATTGTTCCTAAACTGCAGTGTATGATACAGTATATAATATGAATCTCTACTTTTATCCAATGTAAAAAACACCATGTCAAATGTTGCTACATAAAACCGAATTAAGGTGGTGGGTCACAATTATTAAGATGATAGTTGGAGTTGTATTGTCACATTTCAGTGCAGCCTTTGGTGTTATTGATCATACATTGATATTGGAAAAAATCACTTCCTATGGCTTTACATCACTTGCCATCACATGGTTGGATAGTTATTCATACAATTAGAACCCAGAGAGCATTCTTCCATGGAAGCTTTTTTAACATCAGATATGTAAATTGTGGTGTCCCTCAGGGCAATTGCCTTGGGTCGTTATGCTTCTCTATTTTACAAATTGTTTGCCACTGTTACATACAGCTAGACTGTTTAAGTATGTGGATTTCATTGCAATTTCATTGCATGAAATGCTTACTTACAAGCCCTTAACCAACAATGCAGTTCAAGAAATAGAGATAAAATCAAATATTCACTAAACATGTCAGCACCAAAAGCCAGTGAGCTCACTAAAATAAATAAATAAGGAGTTACAGTCAGTATCAGAATGGGAGATTAATAATAAACTGGTCTTAAATACATCTACAGCTAAAAGCATTGTATTTGGTTCAAAACATTCTCTAAGACCTAAACCTCAATTCGAGTTGTACATAAAGGACAAGTTGAGGAACCTAAATTCCTAGGTATAACATTGGATGGTCAATTATCACGGGCAAGTCATATTGACAATGTTTTTGTGAAGATGGGGAGGGGTATGTCTGTTCTAAAAAGATGTTTGGCATTTTTTACACAAACATCAACTGTAATAGTTGTTCAGGCTCTGGTCTTGTCCGATCTCTGTCCGGTAATATGGTCAAGTGTAGCAAAGACAGACCTAGCAAAGCTGCAGCTGGCTCATAACAGATCAGCACACCTTGCCCTAAACTGCACATACAGAACTAACACCAATAACATGTGTGCAGGTCGTTCCTGGTTAAGGGTTGACGAGAGATTAACTGCTTCTCTTTTAGTTTTTCTGAGAAATATTACTGTGACACAAACTCCAGATTGTCTGTATAATCAAATAACATTCAGCTCAGATACTCATGCATACCCCACAAATAAAATAAAATGTTGTCAAATGCGCCGAATACAACAGGTGTGCTTACCGTGAAATGCCCTTAAGCCCTTAACCAACAATGCAGTTCAAGAAATAGAGATCAAATCAAATATTCACTAAATAAACTAAAGTAATAAAAAAATCTAATCAAATCAAAAAAGTAACACAAGAAAATTACATAACAACAACGAGGCTATTATACAGGGGGTCCCGGTGCCGAGTCAATGTGTGGGGGTACAGGTTAGTTGAGGTAATTAGACATAGATGCCCTCTTCACAGCCTCTTAAAGTCATAGTCCCACTATGCACAAGACATGCCACCAGGGGTCTCTTCACAGTCCCCAAGACCAATACGAATTCAGGCCAACACAGTGTTTTATACAGAGCCATGATCGCATGTAACTCCCTTCCATCTCAAATTACTCAAGCAAACAGCTAAATTACTGATTGAAAAAAACAACTCATGGAATGGCGGGGACAATTAGGGGACACACACAAACACACACACAGACACTCTAACACACAATGTTTTAGCTGTATTGTATGTATAAATAAAAAAATTCTGTGTGACTTTCCTTGTCTGTAAGTGTTTTGTTACTTGTCATGTTGTGTTTTTTTTTGTGGACCCCAGGAAGAGTAGCTGCTGCTTCTGCGAAAGCTAATGGGGATCCAAATTGTCGAGTTCTGACCTTAGTTCCATTTTTATGTCTTTGTGTTAGTTTGGTCAGGGCGTGAGTTGGGGTGGGTAGTCTATGTTCTTTTTTCTATGTTGTATTTCTGTGTTTGGCCTGGTATGGTTCTCAATCAGAGGCAGCTGTCGATCACTGTCTCTGATTGAGAATCATACTTAGGTAGCCTGTTTTCCCTATTTTGATGGTGGGTGGTTATTTTCTGTTTAGTGTATGTCACCTTACAGGACTGTTTCGTTTCTTCCAATTTCACTTTGTTATTTTGTTTTGTGCGTTCTGTCAATAAATTATGACGAACCCTTACCACGCTGCATATTGGTCCGATCCTTCTTACTCTTCCTCAGATGAAGAAGAGATCCGTTACACAAATAAACATAAAACAAATAAGTACCCTACTCTACTTTACTCTACTGTACTGTACTCTCCTATACATTACTGTACTCTAGTCTATTGCAATCTAATGTTCTGTACTTTATGGTTTTGTACCCTGCTGTACTGTGCTCTACTGTACTGTATTCGAGTTTACTCTCGAGTATCTTACAATTGAACTAAGGGCCCATGGACTCTTGGTCTTGAGATCACTCAAAACCACATACATTTGGTCTGTAAAGGTCCAATGCAGCCGTTTTTTTAAATGTCAATATCAAATCATTTCTGGGTAACAATTAAGTACCTTACTGTGATTTTCAATTAAAATTCACAAAAAGAATCAAAAATAGCTTCTTAGCAAAGAGCAATTTCTCAAGCAAGAATTTTACTAGGACTGTCTGAGAGTGGTCTCAGTGATGAGAGGAAAATTGAAAACTAGCTGTTATTGGCAGAAATGTTTGGAACTCTCTTTCTTATTGTTCGATTGACTTATTGGCCAAAACTCCATCCCACCAAAACAGGCTGAAATTTCAGGCAATCTATTCAAATAGCTCTTACATTAAAACCACATTATCATAATTTCCATAATTTCACAGTATTTTTCCAACCTCATGGTGTGGAAGTACTGTATATATAAAACACAAGGAAATCTCGTTTTTGACTGCACTAGGCCTTTAACTCCTCATGGTCTCAAATAAATTAAATAGAATGTATTTGTCACATGTGCCGAATACAACAGAGTTAAAAAATTATCCTGATCAGGATAGACAATAGCAGAATTGTGTGTGTGTGTGTGTGTGTGTGTGTGTGTGTGTGTGTGTGTGTGTGTGTGTGTGTGTGTGTGTGTGTGTGTGTGTGTGTGTGTGTGTGTGTGTGTGTGTGTGTGTGTGTGTGTGTGTGTGTGTGTGTGTGTGTGTGTGTGTGTGTGTGTGTGTGTGTGTGTGTGTGTGTGTGTGTGTGTGTGTGTGTGTGTGTGTGTGTGTGTGTGTGTGTGTGTGTGTGTGTGTGTGGTGTATGTGTGTGTGTGTGTGTGTGTGTGTGTGTGTGTGTGGTGTGTGTGTGTGTGTGTGTGTGTGTGTGTGTGTGTGTGTGTGTGTGTGTGTGTGTGTGGTGTATGTGTGTGTGTGTGTGTGTGTGTGTGTGTGTGTGTGTGTGTGTGTGTGTGTGTGTGTGTGTGTGTGTGTGTGTGTGTGTGTGTGTGTGTGTGTGTGTGTGTGTGTATGTGTGTGTGTGTGTGTGTGTGTGTGTGTGTGTGTGTGTGTGTGTGTGTGTGTGTGTGTGTGTGTGTGTGTGTGTGTGGTGTATGTGTGTGTGTGTGTGTGTGTGTAGTGTATGTGTGACAGTGTAGTATGTGTGAGTGTGTGGAGGTAGTTCAGTGAGTGTGCGGAGGTAGTCCAGTGAGTGTGCGGAGGTAGTCCAGTGAGTGTGCGGAGGTAGTCCAGTGAGTGTGCGGAGGTAGTCCAGTGAGTGTGCGGAGGTAGTCCAGTGAGTGTGCGGAGGTAGTCCAGTGAGTGTGCGGAGGTAGTCCAGTGAGTGTGCGGAGGTAGTCCAGTGAGTGTGCGGAGGTAGTCCAGTGAGTGTGCATAGAAGCCTGTGCAAGAAAGTCAGTGCAACAAAACAAATGGGTCAATGTAAATAGTCCGGGTAGCCATTTGATTAACTCTTCAGCAATCTAATTGCATTGGGGGAAGAAGCTGTTCAGGACCCTTTTGATCCCACACTACCCTCTGTAGTGCCTTGCAGTCAGATGCCAAGCAGTTGCTATACCAAGTGATACAGCCAGTCAAGATGTTCTCAATAGTGCAGCTGTCAAACTTTGTGAGGATCTGAGGGCCCATGACAAACCTTTTCAGCCTTCTGAGGAGGCAGAGGTATCGTCTTGCCCTCTACACAACTGTGTCTGTGTGTTTGGACAATGATGGGTCCTTAGTGATGTGGACACTGAGGAACTTGAAGCTCTCAACCCACTCGCCTACAGCCTCGTCAATGTGAATGGGGGCATGCTCTGCCCTCCATTTCCTGTAGTCCACGATCAGCTCCTTTGTCTTGCTGATGTTGAGGGAGAGGTTGTTGTCCTTGCACCACACTTCCAGGTCTCTGATCTCCTCCCTCTAGGCTGTCTTATCGTCTTTGGTGATCAGACATACTACCTGTGGGTGTGTTGGGGTGGTATGCAAATTGAAGTGGGTCCAGAGTGTCTGGGAGCCAGGACCACCCTTTTAAAGAATTTCATGGCTACAGATGTGAGTGCCACAAGGCGATAGTCATTTAGACAGGTTACCATGGTGTTCTTGGGTACAGGGACTACAGTGGTCTGCTTGAAATATGTACGTATTACAGAGTGGGTCAGGGAGAGGTTGAAAATGTCAGTGAAGACACTTGCGAGCTGGTCAGCACATGCTCTGAGTACGCATCCTGGTAATCCATCTGGCCCTGCGGCCTTGTCAATGTTAACCTGTTTAAAGGTCTTACATCAGCTACGGAGAGCGTGATCACACAGTCATCCAGAACAGCTGGTGCTCTCATGCATGCTTCAGCGTTGCTTGCCTCAAAGCGAGCATTGATAACATTTAGCTCCTCTGGTAGGCTCGCATCACTGGGCAGCTCATGGCTGGTTTCCCTTTGTATTCCATAATACCAAGCCATGCCACATCTGACGAGCATCAGAGCCGGTGTATTATTATTCGATCTTGGTCCTGTATTGATGCTTTACCTGTTTGATGGTTCATTGGATGGCGTAGCAGTATTTTTTTTTAAGCACCTTGAAGGCGGCAGCTCTAGCATTTAGCCCAGTGAGGATGTTGCCTGTAATCCATGGCTTCTGGTTGGGGTATGTACTGTGCGTACAATCACTGTATGGAAGATGTCGTCGATGCTCTTATTAATAAAGCCGGTGATTGATGTGTTATAAACTCCTCAATGCCATCAGATGACTCCTGGAACATATTCCATTCTGTGCTAGCGAAACAGTCCTGTAGCTTAGCATCCGCTTCATCGGACCACTTCCTTATTTAGCGTGTCACTGGTACTTCCTGTTATAGTTTTTGTTTGTAAGCAGGAATCAGGAGGATAGAGTTATGGTCAGATTTGCCAAATGGGACTGGGTCCGGGTCTGAATCTTGGGACCAATGTCTTGGTATAAATCTTGCTCTTAGCTCTTGAATATTACCTTAGTCTTTGGTTTACAAACCACAGGCAACCCAATTTGAGTAAGACAATGCTCTCTGATCATTGGCTGCTCACTCCCAACCCATAGGAATCCCCACCTAGTTGACTACTTTTAAAACGGTGGAAGCCCTAAATGGCAACGTCTATAATAAAATAAGTTAAATAAATCAAGAGTCCTCCATTTATCTCTATGAATGACACTTGACCTGTTATTTTGCCAAAAATAATGATAGGTAAAGTGGTCATTTAAACATCTAACAACATAATTAATTGGATGCATAAGTAATTCAATCAATCAACAACTTTAAGATTAATAATATCAACATTGAACATTTTACTGAGAACAGTACAAATATTTCTATAAATTTAAAGGTTTTGAAAATCAGGTTCAAAATCATGTTTTCACTATTTTGTGAAATTTGGTATGCAAAAATATATATAATTGAATATGTAATAGAAGGTTACTCAAAATTATCTCTACTGTGTGAGTAGTATATATACTACATGACCAAAAGTATGTGGACACCTGCTCGTAAAACATCTCATTCCAAAATCATGAGATTAAAAGGGAGTTGTTCCCCCTTTGCTGCTATAAAAGCCTCCACTCTTCTGGTAAGACTTTCCACTAGATGTTGGAACATTGCTGCGGGGAATTGCTTCCATTCAGCCACAAGAGCATTAGTGATGTCCGACACTGATGTTGGGTGATTAGGCCTGCAGATGGTGTTCCAGTTCATCCCAAAGGTGGGGTGGAGGGGTTTGGGGTCAAGGTTCTGTGCAGGCTAGTCAAGTTCTTCCACACCAATCTCCACAAACCATTTCTACATGGACCTTGCTTTGTGCGCTTAGGGCATTGCCATGCTGAAAAAGAAACGGGCCCTTCCCCAAACTGTTGCCACAAAGTTGGAAGCACAGAATCGTCTAGAATGTCATTGTGTGCTGTAGTGTTAAAATGTCCCTTCACTGGAACTAAGGAGCCCAAACCATGAAAACAGCCCAAGACCATTAATCCTCCTCCACCAAACTTTACAGTTGCCACTATGCATTCGTGCAGGTAGCGTTCTCCTGGCATCTGCCAAATCCAGATTCGTCTGTTGGACTGCCAGATGATGAAGTGTGATTCATCACTCCAGAAAATGCATTTCCACTGCTCCAGAGTCCAATGGCGGCGAGCTTTACACCACCCCCAGCTGACACATGGCATTGTGCATGACATGTGATCTTAGGCTTGTGTGCGGCTGCTTGGCTATGGAAACCTATTTCATGTTATTGTGCTGACATTGCTTCCAGAGATATTGAGTGTTGCAACAGACAATTTTTACGAGCTACGCACTTCAGGACTCATCGGTCCCGTTCTGTGAGCTTGTGACCTACCCCTTCGGCTGAGGCGTTGTTGCTCTTTAGACATTTGCACTTCACAACAACATCACTTACAGTTGACTGGGGCAGCTCTAGCAGGGCATACATTTGACGAACTGACTTGTTGGAAAAGTGGCATCCTACGACAGTGCCACTTTGAGTAAGGCTATTCTACTACAAATGTTTGTCTACGGAAATTGCATGACTGTGTGCTCGAATTTATACACCTGTCAGCAATGGGTATGGTTGACATAGCCAAATCCACACATTTTAAGGGGTGTTCGCATACATTTGAACATATTGTTTGTCGACCTGACATTCTGTATGTTGGAAGACGTTTGCTGAAAGAATTGGAAAAATAGGATACAAATCTGAATTTGTTTCCAACCCCTAATTTCACCACTGTAGAATGACCTATATAGTGTGTGTGTGTGTGTGTGTAGTATGTGTGAGTGTGTGTGTAATATGTGTGAGTGTGCGGAGGGAGTCCAGTGAGTGTGTGGAGGGAGTCCAGTGAGTGTACATAGAGCCTGTGCAAGAAAGTCAGCGCAACAACAAAAAATGTGTGTATCTGAGAGCCTATTTTAGGCTTAGGGGTTTGGAGTTAGGGTTAAGGTTAGGGTTAGGGTTGAGGATTTGGTTTGGGGTTAAGGGTTAGGAAAAATAGATTTGAATGGGAATAAAATGTTTTGGTGCCCATGAGGATAGTAAAACAAATGTGTGTCTGTACGACCTCGCACGTACGCACACTCAATGAGGCCGCCAGAATTCCAAGCCACCAGGGCTGCCTTATAGAGCTCAGCTGTGTTTACTCACACTCACGACTCTGGTTCCCTCCCTTCTCCTGCCATGCGATTTTAACTGTACATTTGAACCATAAATAACAGCGAGGAATCAGGAGAGCCAAAGCAGTGATGACATGGGGAAGCCCCGCTAAACTCTAGTCAGTCAGCCCAGGCCCTACTCAGCTCCAAGGGCTTAGTTCTCCTCCCAGGGCCCTCTCTCTCTCCTCCTGCGGCCCAGCGCAGGTGCACTCCCTCTGGGGAGAAAGCCAGACCTGTTCCCTTGGCCTGGAGAGCAACCGCCCGCCCCTCCACTGTAAAAGCCCTTTATCTGTACTTCTTAGAACAGCTGGGTGCAGCTGCATGTGAACACTCCCACAGTAACCCTTTCTACCCCCCCCCCCTTTTCTCGCTTCAGATGAGTCTCTCTCTCCTCTGTTCAGTAATTCCATCTCTACTTCACTCTTTTCCTACTGTGCGGTCTTTCCTTCTTTCATTCCTTCCCAGACAAGGAAAACACCCCCAGCATGTAGCTGTGTCCTCTCTCTCTCTTTCTAGTCTCTATTCTCCCTTTCCCTCCCCCCTTTGGTCTCTCTCATTCTCTCTCAGCCCCTCCCTCTGTTTCTTTCTCTGGTCGGTCTCTCTCTCTGTCAGCCCCTCCCTCTCTCTCCTTCTGTCTCTCTCTCTCTCTCTCTCTCTCTCAGCCCCTCCCTCTCTCTCCCTCTGTCTCTCTCTCTCTCCCTCTCTCTCCCTCTGTCTCTCTCTCTTTCTCCCTCTCTCTCCTTCTGTCTCCCTCTCTCTCCCTATCTCTCAGCCCCTCCCTCTCTCCCTCTGTCTCTCTCTCTCCCTCTCTGTCAGCCCCTCCCTCTCTCTCTCCCTCTGTCTCTCTCTCTCTCTCTCTCTCTCCCTCTCTGTCAGCCCCTCCCTCTCTCTCCCTCTCCCTCTATCTCTCTCTCTCTCTCTCTCTCTGGGGCCATTGCAGTATGGCAGTCATTAGAAGCAGGGCAGAGGAGCAGTTAAAGCCAAGCGGGCACATTTATGACTTCCTCTGGGAGGAAGTGACTGGTCATCGAAATGCTTGCCCCACCTGTGTTACACAAATACACACACTATGCATGTATGTGTGTGCGTGCGTGTGTTTATCGATGTGTGTGCACGTGTGTGTGAGTCACTTGTCTCCTCTATGAACCCATCATGCTGAACGGTAGTGGTCCCGGGCTACGGTACTCTACTGTGAAGGAACACAAATACACTTATACTACAATGCACACAAAAACACACAAGTACACACACACACACAAACCCTTGATACACCCCCACACAGCCCACATGGACACACTGGATGTGTAAAACAGCTGCCATGTACATCACTGCAAAAATGATGGGTGTCTTTGATCCATAATTGGATATACACACGTGAGCAATGACACACGACACCACACGGTAGCATGACTTTAATTTACTTTAATGGACCGCGAACACATTACTGCTTCACTCATTAGACCCCTCATTCTTTTCTCTTTTTTTTCTGTTCTTCTCATTTAGAATGAAACAATTCTGCTATTCCAACACAGATGTACAGTATGTCTGACCTCCAGATTGAACCAACCACAACAGAGTTGCAATGAGGAGGTCCCTTCTACAAACATTCAGTACTGCACACCTGGCACAGAGACGAAGGTTACCATCGATACCTTCTCAATAAAGAGTGAACCCATTTCTGGAGTACTGCCCTATGTGACCATGTACCCCAGCTTCAATGCTCTCTCATAGACAGTGCCTAAAATAAAACGCTGTCTATCCTATATGAATGCCGTGATTCTCCCAGCTCCTCTTCCTCCTCTTTCTCTCATAAATAGAAGAGTAAAGGAGAGCCACTTCAAGCTTCTCCCTTATACTGGGAATCTCCTCTCACCCTCCCCCTTCTCCCCCTGGGCCAGTGGACCCCAGACACTTCCCTGAAGCCTATATCTCCGGAGCAACAGGAGAAAGAACTGACGGGTCACATTAGCTCGAGTGTCTGTTCAAAACCCTCACACCCCTCAGACCTGCACCGCTCGCTTCCGCTAGCCAACGGGGGGCAGCTCACCCCCACCCCCCTTGGTTCATAAAGGGATTAAAATGCTTCGTAGGGTCAGCCCTAAGATCCTTATCACACACACTCTAACCTGGAGATCACTGACTGGAGCATTGCAATTACCTTAGCCCCCCCCTCCCCCCCACACTCTCTTTCTCTCTGCCTCCCTCTCGTCCTCCTGCAGAGGATGTTGATGGAGACACTTCAAATCGTTCTCCACCAATGTTTTATAACACTGTAGAAATAAACATGTGGGTCACATTTTCCATAACCTCCAGAGAGAGAGAGAGAGAGAGAGAGAGAGAGAGAGGGGGGGGGGGGGGGGGGAGAGAGAGAGGGAGAGGGAGACTGAGAGAGAGAGAGAGAGAGACAGAGAGAGAGAGAGAGAGAGAGGGAGAGAGAGACTGAGAGAGAGAGAGAGAGAGAGAGAGAGAGATAGATAGATAGATAGATAGATAGATAGATAGATAGATAGATAGATAGATAGATAGATAGATAGATAGATAGATAGATAGATAGATAGATAGATAGATAGATAGATAGATAGATAGATAGATAGATAGATAGATAGATAGATAGATAGATAGATAGATAGATAGATAGATAGATAGATAGATAGATAGATAGATAGATAGATAGATAGATAGATAGATAGATA